>NC_135484.1:3569962-3629091 GCF_052094955.1 Ictidomys tridecemlineatus | reverse complement strand
AAGTTTCAATGTATAGCTCCACTTTCTTCAAAGACCTGTTTAATGGAAAGTTTAAATTCCAAAGGAAGGAGTTTTGGAAGCATTTTTTAAGTTACTTTTTTAATCTCTAGATTTTTTATATTTGATTATACAGTTTTCTTTTTAATGTTCTTACTATATGAGGTCAATCATGCTCTGGTGTAAATACATAATCACATTGTTTATCTTAATGGTACATGTACAGTTGTGGGGAAATTATGTTATGCTTTTCTTCCTGTTTGTTTGTTTGTTTGTTTGTTTTGGGGTCAGTGCATTTTAGGTATGTCAGTGTTGACAGAATGGACTTTGGTCCAGTTTAAGTGACATTATGAAAACAATTTTCTCTTGTTACGTGAGCTAACCTTTTACGTATCACTGATATTGGTCTCAAACTGTCATTCATTTGATGTCACAATAACTGTATGTATTTGTCATAGTCAATTTCCCCATTGCTGTGAACAAAAAGACTCGTCAAAACAGAGGAGGAAAAGTTGATTTGGGCTCATGGTTTCCAAGGTTCACTCCATGATCAGCCAACTCCGTGGTTCTGGGCCCAAGATGAGGAGGCATGTCTGTCACGGCAGAAGGGCATGGTGGAGGACAGCCACTCAGGACATGGCAACCAGGAAGAGAGACAGTTCCACTCACCAGGAACAGAATATAAACCCCAAGGCACACCCCAGTCACCCACCTCCTCCAGCCAAGCCTACCTGCCTATGGTCACCACCTGGTTAATCACTACCACTGCGTTAATCCCTGATCAAATGACAGCTCCCATCATCTAATCATCTCACCTCTGAATGTTCCTGCATTATCCCACACATGAGTTTTTTGGGGACATCTCACATCCAAACCAGCATTATGTCATATTTACAATTTCTTTCTTTACATGATGAGTCTTATTATTTTTAAAACTCTTAATACTTTTAGAAACTCATGTTTTGTCCTAGTTTTCCACACACACATGTACATTTTATAATGCTGGACTCCTCTTTATTCTTACTGAACTGTTCTCTATCTCATCTGTGGGTTCTAAGCAAAGCCCTTTAACTCTCTTCTTCACATATTGGTCAACAATCTTATTCTACTGCCCCCTTTATCTGTTCCTTTATTGCCACATTTTTGTTTCTCCTTTTTGAACATGCAGCATTCTTGTCTTAATCAAGCTCAACAATTAGAAGCTTTGGATTGTTCCTTGCTCCTCTGATGAAGGTTCCCAACCTCTTCCCCAGTTGGATGACCAACACCCGTCAGCCTGAGACAAGCCATGCGCACTATGTCCCTGAATTCTACATGGTCAGCTTCAACAAAGCCTGGACACTTGCAGGCCAGCTTGGTCTGAAGCTCCTCTAATGCATGTAACTATAAAAGTAATTTGTTAAATTTTCCTGAAGGTTCTAGTGAATACTTTGGTGAGACTTCATCTCAGATTCAATCATTTTTGTTCAATTTTCCTAGGAAAACAATCACCTCTTTATTATGTAGATTGAGTTGTTTTTAATTTTTCTATGAAAAGTACTTGTATTACTGGTTCTTTGGTTTTGTCTTGCTTCTTCAAGGCCTTCCCCATGTATTTTTTCCTGTATTCCACTTGAATCATCTCCTTATGATCAACTTTACTTTTACTTTTTAAAATTTTTACCTTCTGTGTTGCTTCTCTATCTTTATTTCATGTTCTTTATTAAATTTTCAGTTTAACTGAGTCACCCTGGAGCACCCTTTGTTTTTTTTTTTATTTTCCACAATTTCTATTAACTTTGATAAACACAGCCATGTGCCAATTAATTAGGACATGGGCACATTGTCACAAATGCAATATCAGGTGATTCATTGCTGTGTAAGTGTCACAGTGTGTGGACAACCCAGGGTGGCCCTACGTCAGGGGGACGTGTAATGCTGTGGGACCACTGTGTGTGCAACTCATTACAACTGAAACATGGCTGAGGGTGAGTCAGCACATATATGCAGAAATCACATGAACTCAGGTTAAGTATTATATTCAGATCATATGTATATATATTTAGCACTTAGGGGTGTGTATAGAGAGTGCATGTGTATGTACACATACGCAGGATGTCAAAAGCTTCCTTGAGAATATTTAACTCTGCTCAGAGTGTTGTGTGAGTTGCCTTCTGCTCCATGGTAGTTTTGGGCTTGGGGGAATTTTCATCAGTGGAAATATAATTTGCATTTTCTGTTTTTTAATTCCCCTCAGGGAAGCTTTAAAGTTGCTTTGGTTTTTTTTAACTCCTATGCATCTGTGGATAAGGTTTCTGGTTTAGAACCTTCCCTCCATCAGTTTGGTGAGACATAGTTTATTCAGTGGTGATGCTGGTGTTGGTACAGGGGAAGCCTTGCGTGCTCCTCTGAGCTGAATTCTTTGCTTGCTCCTCTTCTCCACACCTAAACACTGCTGAGAGGCTCCATTTCTTTTCCATCTGGATGGTCCCAAGAAGCAGTGACCTGGAAGCCACAGAATCAGCACTGTGCATTTTCAACTCCTGTGCAGCAGCTGTCAGAATTGAACTTTCTTCTGCTGAAAGTGACTTGGTCTACTTTCATTCTGGACTCCTCCTCCCTTCCTCTGTTTTTCTGGAATCTCGGAGGCCTCCCCTCCCCTGTTCTCCCCACTTGATGGCTTCCATAGTGCTGGAGCCCTGTCGGATTTTGACACCTTCTTTTGTACCTCCAGGTGACTTATAGTTTGTTGTCCCTGGCCTTGGCTTGGGGATGCCCTGTGTGGGGCTCTCCCTGTGCTGTTCCATGGTGTCTGGCTTCCTCTGCACCATGTGAGGAGTCTCGGGAGGCATCACTGCCCACCTGATGCAGTGGCTCAGCGACCCTTCTTACCACCTTGCTGGTTCCTGAAGAGCACACACTCCTCATCCTTCTCTGTACTCAGCTCATCTCTCCTCGTTGACAGCTGCATGGCTTTGTGATAATGCACCTAGGAGCAAATTAGCTTTCATTTATTATGATCAAGACTTACTGTGAATTTTCATAGGAAGATCTGTCACTATTCAATTCTAGAAACTTCTCAATCGTCATATCTGTATTACTTCTTCCCTTCCATTTTATCATTTTTTTTCTGTAATCTTCTTTGCACACATGTTGGAACTTCAATTTCTATTCCAAATGGCCATTTTTTTCTTTCCTGTGAGTAATAAAATTCTTGAATTTTATTTTTGTACATTGGAATCATGCTGTTTCAATAACCCAGCTGGGAACTAGAAAATCATTACGTTTCAGTTATCAGTTAAACTAATTTATCATGAGAGGTTAATAATACCAACAGATTAAATAGTCACTAATGTCCAAAAAAAAAAAATCACTCTATGGAAGAGAATTGCAAGTATCAGTGGCAGGTATTCTTCCAGCATCTCTCTAGATGGCAACACATATTATTTCCAGGACTGCTTGGGAAACAACTCACTGGGTTAGTATTAACTAGTGCCAGTCATAATGCAGATGACAATATCATGCAAAGTCAGTGATTTGGGGAGTAGCATTAAATCCGTAGAGAGCAGATCCATGTTCTCTCTAACCCTACCACTTGCTGATTATGTGGTCATAACAAACACAATTAAATTCCCTTCCATGTTTTCCCAGGTATTAAATGGAGAGAGTTCTTTTCAAGGAATTAATAAGAAAGGTGCCTAGCACAGTGCCTAAAACAAAACATGCTTTGAATCCGAGTACTGCCTCTGAGAAAGTTTAATAATGACTTTTTGTGATTCTTCTCCTCTGTGCATCAAACTTGTAAAATTCCACCTGCTGGTGGTGAAGTGGGGTAAGCAAACAAGACCATGCCAGGCCCCTGGCATCTGGACACGTCTGGCATTGCTCTCATCAGTGAGGAGAATGGAACAAAGTTCGTTTAGAAGAAAAGACTGCAGGCCCCCCTTGCTCCCTGCACCCGCCCCAGTCAAACCTGCTGTGGCAAAGTGGCTTTTCAGTTTTGCTTTTCTTAATATCAAATGGGTTCAACTATTCAGTTATCCTGATTTACTTTATGAAATCTATTTAAGAAATGCCTACAAATACTCAGTTAGCCCCCAAACTAGTACAGGCAGAGTGAAGAATCATTCATCCCATGACCACAGGTGCTGAAAGGTCTGCAGGTGCCGAGCTTCCAGGGCAGCGGGTCAGCATCGCCGTCAGCATCTGGGCCCGAGCATCTCACCGAGCACTCATGGCTGCTGCCAGTGTCCCCAGGCCAGACACCACCACCCACAGGAGAGGACATGGTTGTAAAACAAGGTGGCCACGTTCTTGTTCGCCAGAAAGTTTTAAGCTTTTGCCATGATTCCTCTTCTTATCTTAGAATCTTGGGCATTTCTCCTCCTGATGGAAAGTCAGGGGACAAAAGGCAGGACAGGGCAATTGTGTGATGCTGGGGTAGAAGGACTAGGCCCCTGCAAGTGAGAGCAATCACCCGCCAAGCGCTCTGACCCCAAGGCAGGGGGACACATGTGCTGACACAACTCTTGTCAGTCTCCCTGCGGGTGTCCACAGACAATGGTTTTTCTGCTGTAAATGCCTGGCTGTTACAGTCTGCAAGTATGTTTGGCAAAAAACGAAAAAAGAAAGAAAGAAAGAAAGAAAAAGAAAATTTAAAAAAAAGAAAGAAAAAAGAAAAAAAATAGTCATTAAAAGAAAACTGTAACTCACAGAGAACACAACACTACAATATTATAATTCCCTTATTATAAATGAGAGTGTGGGAAATCTGACCAAGTGTAGACCCCCAGTGCTGATTCGTTCACCCTTCCTATGCACCAGGGTTAATTCAGTTTGTGGTGAGGTCTTGCTTCTGACCTCTGCTATGAAATCTTTTTATTCTAGATTCTGGAGGATGAGGAGTATATAACAAAAGCCCTGGGGAACTGGTTGAAACTAACCTGGTTTTCTGGAGGAGAGGCTAGCAGATTGCAACACAGAATGTCAATATATTAGTTTATAATGATGATAAAATGGACAATTTTGCAATGAACAGAATGCCCATGTTCTCCAAGGAACATTCTGTCCAGCAGCTGACTTAGCAGACAGAATTGAGCACATTTCTCAATAAAACCCAAATAATTAAAAACTGTTATGTTTATGAAGATGATAAATACATTTAAATTTATCTTTAAAGGGCATTTTTAAACATGCCTACAAATATGAGGCTGTATAAAAATAGAAACTGTAAGCAATATTGGTGCTAAAGCCTATGACTGGACATGCTACCACAGACCGCTGGGAAAACTAGCTCTCATTAAAAAGAAAAAGGCTGAAAATCAAGCAAAAAAGAAGATTACTTGATCAATTTCATAAGCTCTCAGTAAAAATTAAGGTAAAACAAAAAATGTATTATTTTCATCTTTATTTCTCCTTTTCCCTCAACTTCTCTGACCTCAAAACCATGCATAATATTAGACTTTAAAAAATTCAACAGAGGATTGCATTGATGTTTGCCCCAACATGTGAGTATTCTCAGCATCTCAGTGCACTATCACCATCAGAGGAGTTCCTGGAAAAAGTCAAATTAAAAGCTATTTATATGATTGTAGAAAGTATTTCCAGGTGGGGTGGCACATAGTGTACAACACAACATACCGAACAACACAAAGGGCTAGGATGTGGCTAAATAGTAAAGTGCCTGTGGGTTAAGTCTCTAGAACCCCCCCTCCCAAAGAAAGTATTACTCATAAAACACAAATATCCAGAACATACTGAAATATAATGTACTAAATAATTTGTCCTTTTCCTCATGGATTTGAAGCAACACTTTTTTTTTTTTTTGGTGGGGGCAGGTGGTACTGGGGATTGAACTCGGGGGCACTCGACCACTGAGCCACATCCCCAGCCCTATTTTGTATTTTATTTAGAGACCGGGTCTCACTGAGTTGCTTAGCTCTCCACTGTTGCTGAGGCTGGCTTTGAATTGAGATCCTCCTACCTCAACCTCCCAAGCTACTGGGATTACAGGTGCGCCCCACCTCACTTGGCTTAAAGCACCACTTTTAATGCAAATTTCACTTGCATACCCATCTAGATTTTCACCAGCCCTTATTTTCTTAAATATTGTAGCTTCATAATTCATTCAGAACTATAAATGGTGAACCGGAACATTCTATGCCAACTCTGGGGATGTTAAGAGTTTGATCCTGACGCTCGTCTAGAATCAAGCTAAGCTGGGATAGTTAAGGACTCCAGTGAACCGTTTAAAACTTGAAATCTCCTGAACCTCTCTGGGTGAGCCTACTTGCCTCATTTAGGGATGCACAGACGAATGGTTTGTGGCTGCAGTGATGGCTTGTGCCCTCTAGCTACACGGCCAACAGGATGTAGAAGGTGCTCAGAGTGAGCTGCTGCCGTCTCCCCAACACTGAGCCACAGTGCAGTGAGCTCTCTCCCTCTGGGCCCACAAAGACGATCCTGGGACAGTGAGATGGCAAGCATGGGAGTGGGGAGTAGCTGACCAGGACACCTCTGAACCACTTCCTGGTTACAGTTTCCAGCACTTTCTCCCGTCCTGAAACTACCCCACCTTGGGGAATCCATGCAATAGAACAAGGGGCCCATATTAACTTACAAAAGTAGCTTTATTCTCACATATTTCTACATTATGAACTTCAAAAAAAACAAAACAAAACAAAAAGACCTGTCAAGTTCTAAAAGGAAAAGCATCAAAATTCTGTTTGGAATTTTTCTAAGTATATATATTTATTGAGTAAGAATCAATAATTTACAGATTTCCACCTCCTTCATGAATATTGTTATTACAATAACAAGTAATGACATCGAAGCATTACCAAATATCTCCCAACAAAGACAAGCCCAGGACTGGAGGAAATCACTGCTGAATTTCACCAAATTTTTAGGGAAGAACTAATACCAATTCTTTTCAAACTATTCCAAAGAATTCAAAAGGATAGCACCCTTCCAAACTCATTCTACAAGGTCAGCATTACCCTGATACCAAAATCATATAAACAACAAAAACCACCAAAACAAAACAAAACAAAATAAAAAATAGCTCTTTATCCCTGAAGAAAATAGATGCAAAAAAAATCCAATAAAATACCAGCAAATCAAATAATAAAGAGCATTCACCAAGGTCAAGTTGTATTTATCCTAGGGATATAAGGATGGTTCAACATATGTAATAACATCAATAGAATGAAAGGTAAAAACCATATGTTTATCTCAATAGATGCAGGAAAACCATTTGATAAAAGGCAACCTCTTTCCTGATAAAATCTCTGAACAGATTACGTACAGAAGGATTGGACCCCAACATGATAAAGGCTGCATACAGCAGACCCACAGAGAATGGCATGGTGCAGGGAGGAACCCCAAAGTGTATCCCCTCAGATCTGGAACAAAACGAGAATCTCCACTGTCACCTCCCTCCTTCAACACAGAATGGGGAGTTGTGGTCGTCACCAAAAGGCAAGAGAAGGACACAAAGCAAGCAAGCAGAAAGGGGAGTCAGGTCTCCCTGAGCAGAAGATCTAAGTACTCCACCAAACCGTCAGGAACCAATAAGCAGATTGATTAAGTTGCAGGATAAAAAACCAACAATAAGAAGCATTTATATACACCAATAATGAACTTGCTGAGAAAGAAATCGTGAAAAACTATCCTATTCACAATAGCTACAAAAAAAATACCTAGGAATAAATTTAACCAAGAAAGTAGAAAGTCTACAAGAAAGATTACAAAACACTGATTTAAAAAAAAAAAAATGTGAAGAAGGTGCACGCGCGCATACACGTGCGTACAAAAAAACCCTATACTCATGGATTGGAAGAATTAATACTGTTAAAATGTCTCTACTAGTCAAAGTGATGTACAGATTTGATGCCGGCCCCAAGAAAATTCTAATAACGTCCTTCACAGAACTAGAAAAAACATCCTAAAATTCATATGGAAGAAAAAAGACTCCAAATAGCCAAAGAAATCCTGAATTAAGTGGCAAAGCTGGGGGGTATCATAATACTTGGTTTCAAGCTTTGCTACAGAACAATAATAACCAAAATGATAAGGTACAAGCAGAAACAGAGACACACAGACCAAAGAAACAGAGCAGCAAGTACAAGAAAATACCAGCATCTGCAGAAAACTGGTCCTCAGCAGAGGTGCTGAATATGCAGCTGGAGAACAGACAGACTCCCCCCATTAACGGTGCCAGGAAAGCTGGATACCAGAGGATGAAGCCTGACCACAAACAATGCAAAATGGATCAAAGACCTGAAGCCAGACCTGCAGGTAGGGAAGTACTAGGAGCAAACACCCGGGAAACTCTCAAGACATCCACCCAGGCAATGACGATCGGGATATGACCTCAAAGCACAGAAAGCTTAACTAAAATGAAATAGGTGGTCATGGAGAAGATGGGACATTTTCCCTGGCATGAGACCTGAGCCTGAGTCAGGAACCGGGCACTGACGTATATCTGACATCTATGAGAGACATCCCGTTGCTGGTCACCCAGATAACAGAGCACACTCCTTTATTCGGCATTCCAGTATCTAGGGCCTCTGTGCGTCATGGGGTCTGGACTGATGGGCCCCCTGAGTTACAGTCACAGTCGCCGCATGGACAAGCTGGGTACTGGGTGGACAGTTGTTCCACGCAGGCTAGATGGAATATCCTTGCTGAAACCTCTGCTACTTAAGGATTTAAACAAGCAACAGCCACAGGCAAATGTAAGCTGCTTTGCAACTCAGTAAACTGGTCCAAGTGTCCTCATCTCTGCTTCTGGAATCCAGATTTCTCAGGTTTAGAGGGGTCTAATTAGCTGAAGCTAATAACATTTACACAGATCTCCACTGCTGCGTAAGCCTCTTACAGCCTGAGGATGGAGCATAATCTAACATAATCACTAATCTTTTCCTGCAATGGGCCTCCAGCTTGTTAGTGCGACTGCCCTGGATTGGCAGAGCCAAGGCAGAAGGCTGGCGAGAGCAGGACTCCAGCCAGAGCCTGAGCGATTGGAACTAGTGAAGAGGTGCTTTGGGACAGCAGCAGAGAAGGACTCCCAGATCTTACCCACACACGTGGAGGTTTATTTGCTGAGGAGCAAGATTTGGACCTGTCCCCCACTTGACTCACCCTCTGTTCCTGCCCAAGATCATTTCTGTCTACAGACCTTGCTGTGCGCCTACCATCCAAGCAGAAAGGGCTTGGCAGCTTGAACCCCATCCAGAGTGTGGGTGTCTGGCCAACATGGGGCTCTGATCTGGGCTTTGACTCTGCATAGGTGTTTGGTCCTAGCCTGCAGCTCAGAGGGACGCATCTGTGGCTCCCAGTCTCCGGCAATGTCTATTCCATAGGCTGTGAGGGTCTCAGCAAAGAGGACTGAGTCCAGGGCACCTTGTAGCACTGTGGATGTCATGAGGCACGCCTGGCATCCTTATTAATCCAAGGAAGCATATTAGAATCTTTCTTTCTCTTCTTTAATGAAGCCAAAAGAGAAATAAATCCATATATCAAATAACCAGAAACTAGAAATATCCTCGATTCTGTTTGGCCCACAGTTGCTCTAATATGATCCCCATGAACCCACCTGCTATTGAACTAGGGCTCTCTCTGTGGACACCGGGATGTGGTGGAAGCAAAGGTGTGTCACTTCTGAAGACGGCTTGTAAGACCCCATGCCCCTCCTTCTCTCTCCCTCTTTCCTTTCTTCCCTCTCTCCCTCCTTCTCTCTTTCTCCCTCTCTCCCTCTCACACCCTCTCTCTGCCTCTCTTTCCCTCTGTCTCTCTCTCTCTCCCTCCTTCTCTCTTTCTCCCTCTCTCTCCCTCTAACATTTTCTCTCTGCCTCTCTTTCCCTCTGTCTCTCTCTCTCCCTCTCTCTCCCCCTCCTTCTCCCTCTCTCTCCCTCCCCTCTCCTTTTCCTTCTCTCTCTCCCCCTCCCTCTCTCTCTCCCCCTCCCTCTCTCTCCCCCTCCTTCTCCCTCTCCTCTCTCCCTCTCCCCCCTCCCTCTCCCTCTCTCTCCCTCCCTCTCTCTCCCCCTCATTCTCCCTCCCCCTCCTTCTCCCTCCCCCTCCTTCTCCCTCCCCCTCCTTCTCCCTCTCCCTCTCTTTCCCTCTCCCTCTCTCTCTCTCCCCCTTCTTCTCCCTCTCTCTCCCCCTCCTTCTCCCTCTCCCTCCCTCTCTCCCCCTCCTTCTCTCTCTCCCTCTCTCTCCCTCTCCCTCTCTCTCTCCTCCTCCTTCTCCCTCTCCCTCTCTCCCTCTCCCTCTCCCCCTCCCTCTCCCTCTCCCTCTCCCTCCCTCTCTCCCCCTCTTTCTCCCTCTCCCTCTCCCTCCCTCTCTCTCCCCCTCTTTCTCCCTCTCCCTCTCTCCCTCTCCCTCTCTCCCCCTCCTTCTCCCTCTCCCTCTCCCCCTCCCTCTCCCTCTCTCTCTCCCTCCCTCTCTCTCCCCCTCCTTCTCCCTCTCCCTCTCTCCCTCTCCCTCTCTCCCGTCTGAACACTCTAATTACAAAGCCCACCCAGGTGGGTGTGCAGCAAAGTTTCATTCTGTCAGAAAAGAGATCAGATTAGTTCGATGAGCCTCGTTTTCCACAAAAACTCCAAAAAGAATTGTGATTTCTTTTTTTGGGGGGGGGGCGGGTACCAGGGATTGAACTTAGGGGCAATTGACCACTGAGCCACACCCCCACCCCTGTTTTGTATTTTATTTAGAGACAGGGTCTCACTGAGTTGCTTGGCACCTCACTTTTGCTGAGGCTAGTTTTGAACTCCCTATCATCCTGCCTCCCGAGCAGCTGGGATGGCAGGCATGTGCCACTGCACCCTGACAGCTATGATGATTTCAACACTGATGTCTACAGACACAGTTTTTACAGGTACAGATATTTTGTTTGTTTTGTCAGTACATCACAGTTATACATAATATTGGGGTGTATTTTGATATCATCATACAAGCATAGAATATAATTTCTACAGATACAGTTTTAGCATGAAATAGAAAATCTAAGACACTTGCTATATTAAAAGCTAGAGAAGAGACTGGGCTTTTATGGAGCTAATTTGGTGACTGATTTTTAAGAATTTCTCAATTTTATGTTGAGATGTGAAACGAGTGTGTGTGGGGAGGGGGCTCCTTCTCAGAGCATCTGGCCTTCATCGCAGCCGTCAGAATCACGCTGTGGGCACTGCAGCACCCGGGAGGCCACCGTTCCAGGGAGGTCGATCATCGTTTTCACATGTTCAAGTTTGAAAACTGATTCTCTAAAGGCAATGCCTGTGGTGAATTGAAAGTGTTTTCGACATATTCTGACATTATCTAAATGTTAAAGCACATCACATGGACACGGCAACAGTCCACATTTTATATCTTCAGATAACACTAAGTAGACCTGCCCTGTTCCTGAGTGAATGTGCTGTTGCTGTCTTGTTCACACAGCACCTCACGGAGCTCTTTGTATGCAGCAGGTGCTCAAAATTCATGCAATGCATGAGTAGAGGGGCCAGGGAGGAAGAGGGAGACAGAATGTTTTCCCTGTACAAGTCTTTCCCTGTCTGCAGCTTCCAGAAAGAACACAATAATAACGACCTGAATTACATGGCTAAGCTGTTGGTGCAAAGGTTCTAACCTTGCTCTGAAATGAGCAAGAGACAGCTGTGCCACCTGCCACCTGCCACCTGGAGAGGGGGAAGTCCTCCATCTTATCACGTCTCTGATGAAACACCCACCTGTATCTGGCTCTGACACTGTAGATTACAAGATCCCCCTCCCACCCGTCTGCGCTCCTGAGCTGAACCGTGATGATCACTGACTTTGTTGAAGTTCTGTCCCGACTCAGCATCCTGTTTCTTCTCCATAAAGGAAAAGCACAGGAAATGCAAGCTGGAGGGCAGCAGCAGGATGGGCTTCCCTCTGGCCTACCCTTCTTAAGAGACACAAGAATAGCACGAACTGCTGCCCCCCGTTCCTCTGAGTGACGAGTAACTTGGTTTCCAGGATTTCTGCCTTTAATTAGCAGAATCTATAATGCACTTGAATCTCAGCACATATCACCTATTTTGCAGCAACAAAATAAACTCATGTGATGTTAATTCTGTGGCTATAATGGCATTTGCTGCAAAAATCCAGGGTTCCAGATTTAGTGCCAGCGCCTGTCTCACACAGTCTTTTATCCTAAAGCTTTATTTAAAGCTGGACAGCCCTTGGATCTTCCCGGGGGTGCATTTGCACAAACCACGGGGTGCTCCTGCGTATTTCAGGACTTTTCTTGTCTCCAGTCCCTTGTGGTTCCATGTCAACCAAATTTTGCAAAGCTCATGTCACCCAACTTTGCTCCACTTGAGAAACTGCTCACTGGCATAAATATCACTTTTGATAAGCCGGTGGGGAATTGATGTACAAGAGAGTAGTACACTTAATGCATAAATTAGGAAACCATCAGATAGTAGATACTCATGACAGCCAAGAAATGAAAAAATATTTCACAGACAGAACTAGAAATTGACAGGAAAAAAATATATTTGGTTATTATTTTCACAATGTAAATGACCTGTATTTTTGGATCTATTGTCTACTAGCTTTCTTATCTTAGAAACGAGCTTCACACTTCTGAAAAGCATCCTCCTCATTCTTGCAAGGGCTGGATTTAACTGCATCCATTTCCTGCTTAAAATAGACAAGTCCATTTCCTATTTAATATATGCATGGTCTTAACAATACCTTGTAGACAGGTCTGACAGCTAATGACAAATGGATTGATGATCTATCTCTTATCCTTTTGTGGAAGGAAAATAAAAAGTAGATCCCCTTTCTTACCAAATTTTAGTGCTCTCTGCCCCATTCTCCCCAGCTCAGAAGCAGGCTGGGCCCACCACGACATTATTAATATTGTAGCAGGGGCTCCTCAGATCAGCCCGGCACCTTGTCAAAGCCTTTGTGGGGCTGCTTCAAGGCATCACTTCAAAAATCCCATTTATGCAAATGTGCAAGCTACAGAGTGACAAGACAGTTTGTCTACAAGATTCCTTGTGCATGTCTAGGAGCAGCGCTGGCAGGATACATTGTCAGAGCTCCATTGTGAAGCCTCAGGCTCCGGGTCCTGGGCAGCTTTTGTTCCTTTATGAAGCGCCACACACCGATGAGTAATGAGTGATCTGAAGTGAACCAAGCGGGGCCCTGTTCTCAGCACCCTAGATCCGTCAACCAGCCGCTGAAACCACGTGACTCCTCACTCTTCGCACCAAGCAGAATGGACAGGTCTCTTGCCTCTGCTTTCTCTGGAGTCTTCGAATGAAGGTTGGTTTTAAGAACATGACATCATGTTCTCCTGTATTCAAACTCCTATAGATGCAACATCACCCCACAATCTTGAAAATCTTTACAGAGAAACAGACACTTTCAGAGGACGTTGGGAAAGTCATAATCACAGGCTTACAAAGAATTGTGCCGAAAATACCAATAATACCATCCATCAGTGGAAAGTTCAAGTAATCCGGGCCTCTCACGGGAAAAAGACCTGGTTCTATGAATCTGGAGCTCATCTGGGTTCAGCAGTTGTCCACAAGACCTCGGGGCTCAGAAACTTAGGGCAGAGGCAGAGCCAGGAAGAGGAAGAGGAGCCATGAGCTCCCGGGACGTCTGTGGACTTGTCCGAAACAGTTAATCCAGTGGCAGCAGTGAAACTTCATGAAAGTCTCCTAATGTCCAAAAGGGCTCTTCTGGTTACTTTCTAGCAAAGAGAATGGACTCAAGGCCATGTGGACCAACTGTTCACTCCTAGATCTAGAAAATCCAGCAAACCACTGCCTGCCAAGGTCCAATTCCCTCCCTGTAGAATTACCATACTGAAACATATCTTCTTTTTATGACATCAGCTTACATTAGTTATTTAAAAAATGGACACCTCTGTGAAAATTATTGCTCTTCTTGGAGTCTCAGTAGGTAGACATCTTTCCCCAATGTGATGATCCAATTGAAAAACAAGCAAACAAGCAAATAGGTGGTAATCCAACACATCACCTTCTGACTAATAAGCTCCTTCAGAAGCATCTTCAGGCAATAGGATTATAGGCAACCTATCTCTTATCTGAAATGCTTGGAACTGGAACTGTTTTGCTTTTCAGATTTTTTGAATTTTTTTGGATTTTGTAGTATTTGCATACACATAATGAGATTCCTTAGGGATGGGACCAAATCTAAACACAAATTCATTTGGGTTTTATGTGCATCTTGCACACATAGCTTAAATGTAGCTTTATATAGTAATTAGTGCATCTGATTTTTCCCCCAGATGCGATGTTCAAACCCAGGGCCTCTTGCATGTCAGGCAAGCACTCTGCTACTGAGCCGTACTTCTGACCCTGTACCAGCATCCTGCCTGTGACCATTGTTTGAGGTCACATGAGGGATTTCCCACTGTGGCTTCATGTTGGGGCTCACAAAGTTTCAGATTCCAGAGCATTTCAGATTGGGGATTTGGGGATGAGGATAGTCAACCTGTGCTAAGGCTATTCACAGATCAGAAGATGAGCCCCAACCAGTCCCGGGTTCCACTTGGTCAGACTCCCCCACGATTTCTGAAGGCTGAGGCCCCAGGCATAAGAAGCAGTGTCTTAGAGGGATGAAGGAAATCCTGTATCCCACTCCATAGCACCTGGGCCTTCCATGCCTACTCTGCCTTCCACCAAATCATAGAGCAACGAGAGGAGCAGGGAGACCTGGAGTTTGTGGTATAGCTGCCCCACATGGAGGGAACCTTCAGGAGTGGGGAAGAAATGCTCCACTGCCACAAAACTCAGTCATGATTGTAAAGATATCATTGAGGATTTTCTCCATTGTATTACATGGAATATAGTTCTTCCGATGATCTTCAGGGAAAACTTTGCCAGATATTAACCCCAGATCAGTTTTGATTCTAAATAATTGATTGATCATATCTCATAATTAATTGTATTTATTTAACTCCAACTCAAACCTACATATGAACTGATACTGGGGAACAGAGTGGAATCATCGTAACATACACATTACCATTGTCCCTCAGCATCTGTGGGGGTTGTGAGGACTCCCAAGAAGACCAAATCCCACGGTGCTCAGCCCCTGTGTAAAACAGAACAGTGTTTGTGCACAACCTGCTCCTGCCCTTCTCTATGGTGGACATCATCTTAGACTGTTTATAATCCCCATGGGAAAGCCAATGCAGAGTGACTGGTGGCCAGACTATGTTCCTTAGTGAATAATGGCAAGGCAGTTAGTCTGTCCGTGTGCTGTCCGTCATGGGCAAGCGGCACAGTGCAAGTCAACCCAAGGAGAAATGATGTTTTAGTACTTCTGATCCCCATTCAGTTGACTTCAGGGACACAGAACTGTGGGTGTACACACAGGCACACAGCCAGACAGAGGCACGAGAAAGAGGGAGTTGAACTGGTGGAACCCCAGGTGTGTGGGCAAACAAGGAGCTGCCAGAGCACCTTGAGACTCCCTGGAGTGCGTGCCACCCTGAGAGACACACAGTAGCCTCCTCCTTGTCTGCCATTTGCTCCCCTCCTCCTCCTCCCCCCTCCTCCTTGTTTTCCCCTTTGTGGCTGCCGTCTCAGATCATTCAGTGTCTCCACAAATTGCCTACCTCCGAAAGCCACCTCAGATGCACCCAGTAACCAGGTGAGGTGCAAGATGAAGGAACACTGGCGTTCCCCCGTGCAGCCGCTCTGCCCTGACAGAGCATACATCAAAGAGCCTTTTCCTAAGTGCTGCAGCATCCTGCCGATGCATTTCATCCTAAGAGCTCCAATTTTCTTTCAAAATCAAAGCGAAACACCAAACTTTCCTCTCCAGGTTGGAGTCATCACTGTGCAAATGTGACCCCTCCTCTCTCTGTTGACAAGTGCATGAGTCCCAAACTTCTTCCCCAGCCTTTGCCACTCCAGTTGCCTAGGAGGGACTTGCCCTGGGTGCTGACACGTCCTCTGCTGAACTAGTGGCACACTTCGAAATACCTCCCCACAACATTCCCTCTGCACTGATGTGACGATGGCCACACCATGTGTCCTACGGAACAACTTGGGCATCGCCCCAGAATCCCCTTCCCCTAAATGCTGTCAGTAAGAATAGGTAAACATAGCCACATATTCATACAATCTTTTTTAAAAAATAACAATAAGTACCTCTCCCCCAGCGTTGAAAACAGGACTCTTCTAAGGCAGAATATTGGAGAGAGGATATTTTAAAGTCTCTTGAAGCTCCTGATGCCAGTGATCTATGGACCATGCTCAGGAACCATAGCTACAGGGATGGGAGTTGTCATTTTGACTGAAAAATTAATTCATATTCCCTTCTATTTTCCATATCCACAATCATCTTATCTGCACTTAAAAGAGACATCTGCATTTTCTTTGCATCATGGATGATTTTATTTCTTCTTCTTGCCACGCTGAGTTCGGCAAGATCATAAGACAAAAGATCAGTACCCCACATTTATCGTATTTCTGTATATTAGGAATGAATAAGAAATCAATGTTTGGAAAAGTGACATTTATACTAAAAAACACAGCATTAAATACTTAGAGGCAAATTATGAAAATGTGGTCAGTTCCTTTACCCTAAAAGCTATATCACAGTGCTGAGAGTAATTATAGGAGAACCAAGCAGAGATGAGATGTCTCACATTAGTGGATTGGGAGCCTCCACGTTGTTAGAGAAGTTCTCTCAAAACTGATGTGTAGATTCTATAGATTCAATTCAGCACAATCGAACCTCAGAGGATACTTGTATAAAAATGGACAGGCTGATTCTAAAATTCAGGTGGAGACTAACGGCCCTCCCACAGCCAGAGCATCCTCTGCAAATGAGCAAAGCTGGAGAGCATGCACCCACTAAGTCCAAGACTCACACAAACTACAGCGACAAGAGCGGAGTGCCAGCATGAGGGCGCAGAAACGATGGACAGAACAGGAGGGGGACAGTGATCCTCCATAAAACACCAGGCTGCTCAGAGCTCTATACTGTCTCTTCAACAAATGATGCCACAGTTCCTGGACGGTCACAGGCCTGACAAAATTTAAAACAACAACAACAACAAAAACCTGCAATCCTCACCCCTCACTGTCAAAATAAATCATAAGTGAAATTCTAAGGTGAAACCATTAAAAAAGGAAAAAAATTGGGTTATCCAAAGATTTCTTAGGTAGTAAGAAAAAAAGAAAGAAAATTGATCCATAAAGAACATTTACCCTTTTCCAAAAATAGTCTTAAGAAAATTAAAGACAAACCACAAATGGGGAAAAAAGATTTCTAAAACCTCTCTCCCTCCCTCCCTCTCTCTCTCTCTCTCTCTCTCTCTCTCTCTCTCTCTCTCTCTCTCTCTCTCTCCAGAGAGAAAAGTGATCACATTTGAACAGCAATGGCTCCAAAAGGGAGAGGAAAGCTCAGTGTTTTGCTTTGATTTTGAGAGAAAATCAGAGCTCCTAGATGAAATGTGTAGGATGAAAAAAGACTCCTAAAACCTTTACTGATTATAATTTGTATTATAATTCTAGAAGAGGAAAATAAAACCAATAAAAATAGCTGACGTTTGGGCAGACACATCACCAAATAAGAGCCATATAAGATGAGTCGGCAATAAATGAAAGCACGCTCCGCCTCACCAGCATTAGTAAATCCAGTTTAAGACCACAACCTGGTGCTGCCGTGGACATGCTCAAATGACCAAATTTTAAACCAACAGAGCCCAGTGCTAGTGAGGATTGGAGCAATGAGAACTGTATTCAGGGCTTCCAGGAATCCCGTATGCTACAGCCACTTTGGAAAACCATGTCCTTCTTAGATTTTTATCCAAAAGAACTGGGAGCATACATCTGCCTAAATCACTGAGCAAATGTCTCTAGTGGCTTTTCTAAAAACTGCTCAAAGTCAGAGTAACCCAATGCCATCAGCTGATGAATGAGTAAGGAAATTGTGGCAATCCCATACAAAGAAATACCAGTCAGCAACAAAAAGGAAAAAACTCTTGACATGGCCACGCCATGATGAGAGCGAGCGAGACCCTGGGGAGGGGGGTGGAACCCATGAGTCCAGGCCTCCAAAATGGTTTTAAAGGAGCCAAGTCTATGCTGACGGAAGGCAGATGAGCTCTTCCCTGGGTGGTTCTGAGATTCCTGAAGGTTCAAGCCCAAGGGCGTTCTGAGAACAGTGGAGATCTGGTGGGGAGCCAGGAGGAGCAGGAGTTCCAGGAAAACTAGAGAACAAATGTCCAGGCAGAGGCTGATCCAAAGAGCCTCAGTGAGAGAGCGGCAGGAAAAGTCCTTGGAGGGTCACAACCAGCCTCGAGAGCTGATGACCACCCCTGCTCAGAAGCCTACTGGGACAGAATGTGTGCAACTTACACCCCAACACGTTGCCAGGAACAACAGGCCAACCAGCCAACCATCAGACTGGATGCCATAGCCAGCGCATCGAGGGTCGGCCCCCGGGATCAGGTCTCTGCTGCCCGCCATCATCTGGGGGTGCCACCTCCAAGCCTGCACCTGGCAGGGAAACAGACTTGGCCCAGGTAGTCCACCCCAGTCACCCCATGAGCAAGCAGACTACAAAACCACAGCCCTGGTCAGGGGAGATCGCAGCCACCCGGGCTGCAGTTAGTCCCAGCACGCACAGTTTTCCAGGAAAAGCGCTGACGAGACTGAGACAGAATCAAGAAACCGTGGCCGATTCAGGAAGGAAAGGGGAAATCAGGCCACAAAACCCTTTGAGAGCCCAGATGTCAGAATTAACAAAGATTTGAAAGCAGCAATTCAAATTATTTCAAAACCCTGAAGGAAATGGTGCTTACAGCAGCATGCGGAAGCGTGGTGAAAACGTGGTGTCAAACGGAGAATGGACAGAAAGAGGCGGAAGTTATAAAAACATCACGTGGAAACTCAGAGCAAGACTCACTAGTAGATTTGAGCTTCCAGAATAAAGAATCAGCAAACTCGAGGACGGATTTATAGAAAGTGTACAATAGAAAGAAAAAGGGCAAAAATGAACAAAAATAAACAAAGCCTCAGAGTAATTTGGGAGCCCCTGAAGCCACTCTAGCTTACACCCACTGGGGTTTCCAGAAGAGGGGAGAGTAAGAAAGGAGCAAGAAAAAAAAAGATGCAATCGTCAGAGCAGAATTTCTCTTCCTGTTCGTGGCTCATTTTAGAAGCACGATGACCTCCAAACGACAAGATGCTATTCTTTTTAAAGGTCTAATAGTATTCCATTGTGCAGAGATGCCACATTTCCTTCTCTATTCCTCCCTGACAGACACATCTTGCTCTTGTGAATACCGCTGCAATGAGCACAGACATTTGTCCGACACACTGGTTTCATTCCCTGTGAGTATATAACCTTTTTAAATCAGCTTCTTCACTGCTGAGACTACAACACCTGACAAGAACAATTTTAGAGGCGGAATAGTTTATCTGGGGCTCATGGTTTCTGAGGTCTCAGTCCATAGTTGGCTAGCTCCATTGCTCTGGGACAGAACATCATGGCGGGAGGGAGTGGCGGAGGAAAGCAGCTCAGGGTGTGGCACCAGGACACAGAGAGACACTCCCCTCACCATAGACAAAATACATACCCCAAAGGCACACCCCAGTACCCCACCCCCTCCAGCCAGGGCTTCCTCCCTACAGCTGTACCCAGTTAGTCCCTATCAGGTGATTAACGCAGTGATTAGGCTAGAATTCTCATGACCCAATCATTTCACCTCTAAACTTTCTTGCATTGTCTCACACGTGAGCTTTAAGGACGCCTCACATCTAAACCGTGTCTCACGTGGAGGGGAACTGATGGTCGCAGGTGGTTCTGTTTTTAGGGGAACCTCAGAGCTGTTTCCCGGATCTTGCCAGCGTGAGCAGGGCTCCCTTTCCCCACGCCCTTGCCAGCCGGCTGTGCCTGGTCTTGCTGACCGTAGCCCCGCAACAGGAGCTCGGTGGTGAATCCTGGTGGTTTCCACTTGAGTTTTTCACATACTCTTGGCCACTTTTTGTGTCTTCTTTTGAGAAGTGACTTTTCAGGTCCTTCTCCCATTTTTTGATCAGGTAACGTGTTTTCTTGATGTTGAGTTGTTTGAATTTCCAACACTAGCTCCTGATTGGAGGCACAGCCCACAGATGTCTGCTCCCGTTCTGAGGGAGGCTGCTTCCCCCTTGTCTGCCTCCTGAGCTCTCCAGAAGTTTCTAGTCCCACATAATCCCTTTATCTATTTTGCCTTTATCCCCTGAACATCCGAGTCACGTCCAAAACATCTTTATCCAGACAATGTCCAGACATTTTCCCATACATTTTCTCCAAGTAGTTCACCAGTTTCAGGTCTTACAGTTAAGTCTTTGATCCATTTTAAGTTTTTCTTTATCAGATCCAATTTCGTTTCTCCACGTGGTGATTTACAATTTTCCCAGCACCACGGAGTGAAGAGATTATCATTTCCCTGTTTTGGATCTTGGTATCATTTTCAAAGACCAGTTGACCATCGACATGTGGATTTACTCCTGGTTCTCTGCTCTCTCCCATTGGTCTGTGTGTCTGTATCTGGGCCAGTGCCAGGTCCTTTGGTGACTAGGGGTTTACAGCAGATGTAAGATCAGAAAGTGCAATGCCTCCAGCCTTGTTCTTTAGGATCAGGGCTGCCTTGGCCACGTGGGGTCTTCTGTGGTTCCATATGAATATCAGCATTGGTTTTCCTATTTCTATGAAAAGATATTCCTTGCACTTTAATAGGGATTACATTGAATTTACATATTATTTTATGTAGTACAGACATTTTAAAAATATCAACTCTTCCCAATTTATGGACATGGGGTGGGTCTCCACCTATTTGTATCTTCTTCAGATTCCTTTCTCAGTGTTTTATTGTTTTCAGTGTATGGATATTTAACCTCTTTAATTAACTTTACTCCTAAGTATTTAAGTACTTTATTTTTTTCTCATGCTATTGTAAATCAAATCATTTTATCAACATATATCTCAGTTTGTTATTAGTGTATAAAAATGCTATGGTTTGTGTATGTTGATTTTGTATCCTGCAACTTTACTGAATTTGTTTCTTAGTTAAAATAGGTTTTGGCAGAGTTTTTTGAGTTTCCTACATTTGTAAGATTATATTCTCTGTAAACAGAGAAGATTTAACTTTTCTTTTCAACTGTCTTGCCATTTTTTTCTCTTTCTTGCCCAATTTCTCTGTGTAGGATTTCCAAAACTGTGGACAACAGAAGTGGGCAGGGTGGACGTTCCTTCTTGCTCTTGATCTCAGAGAAAAAGCCCCTTGTAACAGTGATGTGATGGAGCTGGCCACTTGTGATATATGGCCTTCACTGTACTGATATAATGTCTTTTAGACATAATTTATTGAGTCTTATCATGAAAGTTATTTTGAATTTACCTGTGTCTTTTAAGTCAAAGCAATTCAAATTGGAAATAATAATGTTTTTAAACAAGAGATTCTAAGGCCTCTAAATAACTTTATGCAAAAGGATGAAGTTGGGCCATTTCCTCACATTATACACATCAAGTGTGAATTTTCACTGTCCTAGTTAGGTAGAATCATCTTACATATGACAAACAACAATCAAAACAATAAAATAAATAATTCAGACTTCATCAGAATTCAAACTTTTGCTCATCAAGAAACACCTTCAAAAAAGCAAAAGACAGGGCTGGGATTATGGCTCAGAGGTAGAGCACTCACCTAGCATGCATGAGGCACTGGGTTTGATCTTCAGCACCTCATAAGAATAAAATAAAGGTATATGTTCACCCTACAACTAAAAAATAAATATTATTTTAAAAAGTGAAAGACAGGGACGGGACTGGAGCTCAGCAGTAGTGCATTGCCTTGCATGTGTGAGGCACTGGGTTTGATTCTCAGCATCAAGTATAAATAAAATAAAGATCTATCAACAACTAAGAAAAATATTTAAAAGAAAAAAGTGAAAGACAACTCACAATGGGAGAAATTCTTTATAAGCCATATATGTAAGAAGTCATTTGTATTAAAACGATAAAGAAAATTTACAATTCAATAATAAAAAGACACATAACCCAATTAAAAGTGGGCAAAAGATTTGAATGGCTATTTCTCCAAAGACATATGAAGCTCAATAAGCACATTAAAAAAAATGTTCCACATCATTAGTCACCAGGGAAATGCAAATCACAACCATGATGAGATATTGCTTCACACCCACCAGAATAACTCAAATAAAAATGGCAGGCAATAACAAGTGTTGATAGCATGTGAAGTAATTGTTACATTTTGTTTTCAAGTTATAAAATGATGCAGCCACATTGCAAAAAAAGTTTTTTCCTAAAAACGTTAAACACAGGTTAACCATAGAACCCCACTATCTTGACCTGCTTTGTGCTACCATAACAGAGTACCTGAAACTGGGTAAGTTTAATGAACAGTTTGTTTGCTCACAGATGTGGAGACTGGGAAATCTCATATGAAGGTTCCAGCATCTGGTGAAGGTCTTCTTGCTATGTCCCCAATGGCAAAGGCAAGGGCAAGAGATGCACCACTCCACCTCCAGCCCCATACAGTCTGCAGGAGCCCGCTGGTGAAGACAGAGTCCCAGGACACCAACACCTCACAACACCACTGCATGGGGAACGAGGCTCTCAACACAGGTGGGGAGACATGTTCAGACCACAGCACCAGCAAGTCCACCCCAACACGCATACCAAGGACTGGACGTGTGTCTGGAACAATCCAAGTGTCTATTAGGTGTCTATAACCAAAAGTGGGACCAGCCACGGAAGAGGATATTATTTGTCAATGAATGTTATGAAGCATTGACCAGAGGCTCTCGACTGGGAGGCACCTTGCAAACCTGCTGACAGCTGCAGAAGACCTCATGCTGCACCACCCCACTGTGTGGAATGTCCCAAGTGGGCAAATCCACAGAGAGAGGAGATTTTGGGCAAGGACTGGGAGGAGTGGGCATGGGGAGCCACTGCTGGTGGGTGTGGAGTTCTTGGGGAGCAATGAAAATGAGGTCATAGTGATGGTCTTGCTACTGGGTGAACACACTAGGAAGGTTGGGCGCACTTCAAACAGATGAATTGCATGGGGAGCTAATTATAGCTCAATGCAGCTGTATTTTGAAAGCTACGTGTGTTACTTATTTTTATGTTTTCCAAAATTAATATCACATAAAATAAAAGATGCCATCTACTCCTCTCCCACCATCCCCCTATTCTGTGTCTTATTCCAGTCTTCCCACCAGAGAGGTTAAGAGACCTTGTCACAGACACGGACGGGATTCTACGCATCAAGTTTTGTCAGTCAAGCACATGAAGATGCCTGGGTGATGCCGGTGAGTGATGCTCTCTTTGCTGCCAGCTGCCTTCCAGATCCGGGGCACTTGTACCTCATGAGCCAGCCGTGCCTGAGCTCCACCTCCAGGCAGGACCCCGCAAGCCTCTGACTATCCCACGGGACGCACCTGGGCAAAAGCACGACAATAAAGAAATGTTAGTGGGATTTCCGTGAGGACGAAAGAGGCAACTCTGACACCGCGCAGGAGACAGCTTGGCCACAAGAAAGAAAAAGCCCTTCACGCTACACTGCATCAAAAGTCTCTCTCTGCCCAAAGACCCTGGAAGAAAAGGGGAGGATGGTGAAAAGGGATGAAATATGGGAAATTTTCCTTCTTAACCATTCATCCATGGAATCCCCTCAGTCTTTTCCATTTTAGTGTTTTCTCTCTAAAATGGACAATTTTTAACCCATTTTTTAAAAGCAAAGGATCCCTATTCCTTTGAAATCCAGGTGACAGCTGACATCCTGAGAGTGAGACTCTGTTGTTGTTCAGTTTGTAGCTGCATTATCTAGATATCCTGGCCCGCAAAGTATCAAATGTTAATCAGGTCGATGTGTGACTGAATGAATGAGCGAATGAATGAATGAGTGAATGAATGTGTGCATGAGTGGGTAAATGTGTGCATGAGTGGGCAAAGGAATGGGTGAGTGAGTGAATGAACGTGTGCATGAATGACTATGTGAATGAGTGGGTGTGTGGATGAACTAGTGTGTGAGTGAATGTGGGCCTGAGCCCGTGGGTGAATGAATGTGTGACAGAGTGAGTGTGTGTGTGAATGAGTGAATAAATGAGTGTGGGATCAGGTGAATGAGTGAATGGGTGAACGAGAGGAAAGACAGACCGTCTAATCTCAAAACAGTCAATATAAAGGAATCGCTGTGGCCAGGGAGTTAAGCAGTTTTACACTGTCAGCTCCACTGCTTCAGCAAGAGTGGGATAAACAATATGATCGTCAGTAATTAACATTTATTGAGTGTCTTTCCAGAGGAGGAATCTATATCACCGTTTTCTTTATAACCTGATACAGAGTAGTTATAGGAGGAACTCGATAAGCCTGTGACCTGAAGGAAAACTACTTCATCATCATCATCACCTCAGTGTCCCGTTATGGGAACCACAAAACAGCTGGAAGTCCAGCTGGCGAGATGGCCTGCATGGCTGAGGGGTCCAGACATGTCCAGGAAGCACCTGAGCTGGGGTTCCACGTTCCGTGAATGGAGTAGACCATCCCAGGTCAGGAAAAACACCTGGGTAATTTGCGATCATTTATCAGGTTTTACATTCATTGCTTCACACTGTGAATTGGTGAAAGTAATCTAGGTAGAAATAAGACAGATCATAGAAATGATTTGGAAAAAATATAGAGGTTCTAATAGCTTAATACTTTTTAATTAGCAGGTTTCTGGAATGTTTATGATCCTCCATCTAAACACTGGGAAATGCAGCATATGAGAGACATTGCTTCTTAGTTTAATGCAGTTTCCTCCCAAAACATCATTTTTCTTCTAGAACAAGTTGCTATACAGGATCACCTACAGCAAACACTAAGAAAAGGGAAGACTGCTTTGACAATGGCTGCCTGGAGTGTCCCTCCCTCCTCGTGTCACCCAGCACTGCAGCACTTGGCCACCGGGCCTGTGCTCACCTCCAGCTCCTCCCAGAGGCAGAAGAACCTTTGGAATCCATCCTTCTTCACAACCTCCTGACCCTCTGCCTCTGCCTTCCCAGAGCACCTGGGAAGTTTCCCACGGCTGAGCAGTTTTGGTGTGAGTTCATGTCTTGGAGGAAGATGGCTCGTGTGTTGTGACACAGACGTGATGTGCCAAGGCACTACACGGCAGCAAAGCTTCCAACCGCAGACGACTGGCAACAGTGTCTGAAACATCCGTGCAGCCTCTCGCATCCCAGGTCACATTGATTCTGCATCCTCGGGAGCTCATTCAGTGGCAAAGTGAAAACACTAGAAACGGGGAAGGATGGGGAAGAAGAGTCTTACGAGGACTGTCTGGTGTGTTCTTTAAACATTCTTTGACCTATGCAGTGGGGTGATTCTTCTCTGGTGTTTTTGCATTTGCTTTGTATCAGCAATGGCTATAAGAAACTTTTTAATGTGTGTCAAGCAGTAGATATAAAGAAATTGAGTCAGAATTACTATCTGCAATAAAAGCAGCTCGGGGTGAAGAGGGCGTCGTAGCTGGAGAACAACAGGGAGCCTGAGTAAGCGCATCTGAAAGCCAATTCCTCTAGAGTTCCTGAAACGAGCTCCTCAGGCAGGGTGCGTCTGTTCCTGCCACAGGCGTGCCTTTCTGTTCGGGTGGTTAGGTGGTGCCGATTTAATATTCCCGGTGCCATTTCACTTTTCTAATCTGCTCTTGGCGAGTTTCTGTGAGAAGGACTCCTCACAGGCGTCCGTGCTGTGCGTGGGCACTGCTGGCCGCTGTCCCCCCAACACATCTGACCTGAAGATGAAGATCCATGGTCACAGGACGGGCTGCCAGCCTTTTTTTTTTTTTTCCTTTTGCCAAGTCACACAAGTTTCCTTTTGCAGGTGCCCCCCGGGGAATTGTTTCTCATTTTTTAAGCAGAACATTTTCTCTCCTTTCCTGTGTTTGAGTGCATTTGATGTTTACTATATTAAAGCAGATTGAACAGTAGCACAGAGGGGATTAATTACCCGAGATTTCAGCTTGGCTTCGCCTCTCCCAAAGCCTTAACTCAGACAGACATTTCATTTCTCTAAACTGGGCGTTCTGCAGAGAGAAAGGGAGGCAGATGGCATCCCCTCCAAGCTGGTTATCCTGCCGAAAGATCTCAGGGAGTCACAGCTGTAAGCAACCGTGACCATTTGACACGGTGCGTGGGAGAGGTTTGGGAGAGCGGTGGAGGCGGCACGCAGGCACAGCTGCCTTTGACACGCGGGCTGGCAACGCTGCTGTGACGGTCAGGGTTTAGACGCTGCCTCCCACTCGTCCTGACAGGGAAGGCTGAGCGTGTGACTCTGATGCTGCCACCAGGTAGAGGCCCCATCTGGGGGAGGGTGGCAGGCAGGGTCCAAGGCCACTCAGCCACACTGCAGTCACAGCCCAGCCACACTGCAGTCACAGCACGTCATACATCTTGAAACCGGGTGGGATCTGTTGCTTCAGGAACTATCTCCTCATCAGACAGAAGAAAGGATGACAATGGGCCTATCTTTAAAAACTAGAAGCCGTTCGACTCAGGCACCTGTAACTGTCAGGCTGTTAAAGGAGGAAATGAACGTCGGGGTTGTTCTCCTGACACTGGGTAAACATTCCAACGGGCAGTGATAAATTAGAGGGTGAGGAAAAGGATCTCTTATCTCCACACAGACTCCAGCACTCGACACTGTTCTTACACCCTCTGTGCGTTCAGATAAAATGTGCTTGACCGGGTTTTCACCTCCAAACGCATGTTTGCCGGAGACCCAGGCTTCCACAGACAAGCAGCACCGAGTGGACACGGGGAGCCACCGAAGGACCTAGGAGAGGAGTGGGAACCCTGGGCACATGTGCGTACTGTCATGAGCTGCCACTGTAATGTCTTTGAAGGGCGAAAGGTCAAAGAGGACGAGGACTGGGTGACGGGTTCCCTCCAGTGCTGAGGTCCTTCACCCCTGGTGGGGCAGATGAGAATCAGTGTGAATGGGAAAGTTTGAGTGATGTGTCGGGTGTTCAGGTTAATTGTTCCTCCGCTCATTAGAGTGGTACAGTGAACAAGGCAGTGGAATTAAAATTATTTATCAGATTGAAGACAAAATAAAATACACCTTTACTGGGCGACAGTATGCGCATCAGTGTTATCAAAATATTTGCCCTCTCCTCTCTTTTGCTTGGAAGACGGTAAAGGGAATATGATTTTGTGAGCCTGTTCTTCATCTGGGAAGAAAGAAGACCAGCACTACAGCTCACTGGACCAAGTAAGCTGTTCTGTCCTCTGGGTGCCTTGCTAGCAGTGCTCCTGCCTGGCCCCACCCACAGACATCCTTGGCCACCCAGGCCCTGGGCCGCTGATGTGGCGGCCAGCACCCTGGCTGAGCCTGACACACTCAGCAGTCCTTGCAACCTCGGCTGACACCAGCACACACCGTGACCAGATCTAAACCATCTTGGAAGGAACGAAGAGACTGACGGCGTGAAATCCAGCTTTCCCAGTGTGGAGAGCTGCTGAGGACAAGAGAATTCCAAAGTGGTACCCAGCTGCTGCAAACAGGCCACAGAAAAAGACGGGACACACTCCGGAGCTCTCCACAGGCCACCTACCAAGACCAGCCCATGAGGGAGAAAGGCCGACGGCAGGGTCTCCTTGGAGAGGGCCATTGGAGCATGAGCATCCCCTGTCCCCTCCCAGGTGAAGGCCTCCTTCTCCCCTTTGGAACCAGGTAAAGGGGGGCTTGACATTTATCTCATAAAGTTTAAATGACAGAGTCCATGACCCTGATGGAAAAAAATCTAGAAGGAGGTAAACAGAGCTCTCCATCTTTTACGGTTGCACGAGAAAAGAGAATGAATGAAGAGTAGCCTGCCAAGTGCCCTCCAAGGCCCAAGAACCAGCACGAGAGAGGCCATTCCAAAGGACAGCTTGCCAGGTGGGGGGACGGGGAGGAGACACAGTGTCTCCCTCAGGAAAACCCGGCACAGAAGACAGCAGGAGACCTGGTGGAGACCCACATTCTCAGGACCCCTGAGATGCTCCGCCAACGCTGCTTAAAAAGATTCTCCAACCACAGCCACCCAGAAGCAGCCATGACCGGGCAGAGCTGAGTGTACCAGGCTGTGGGAAGGGAAGAGCAGATCCAGAGGTGGGACTTCCCCAGTGTCACAGGTGCAGATGGGTGGCCGCTGCTGCTCCACCCAGCACTTACACCTTTAAACCCGTGGAACGTGGCCAATGTGACCTGCGCTCTCGAGACAGCCATCGGGCAGAGCAGACAGGCTGTATTCAGCTCCCACCTGGGCTCCTGTGTGCGTCAGTGACCAGCCGCCGGGTCCACAGGGGCTTCTCGGTCTTGCAGAGCCTCAGCCAGAGTCATGGGGTGGGAAACAGACTGCATCTCTTCGTGGGAGGAGCCTCTTCATCACCCTGGAGAGTGACAGACCTAGGGGGGCACCATCTAGGACCATTCTTGCCAGAGTTGCTGCTGCGTACAAGTGTCTTGGCAGAATAATGCCTGAGCACATGCATGGCCTCTGTGGCCAGTCAGGCTGATCATGAGACCAGCCTTCACCACCGGTGTTCAGAAAGCCAGGGAGAAGCCGAAGGAGGTGTGCGCTCGGGAGCCCTGCGCTTGGGAGCCCCCACGCCCCACAGTGACCGCTCTCCTCCTCAGTCCTTGGTGCTGCTGGATGAGGGCGTCACCATGTGCAGTAATCTGAATGCCCGTGCCCCAAAAATTCATGCACCCAAATCCCAGGCCCAGGTGACGGCATCTGGACCAGGGGCACCGACTAGATCCTGAGGTGAGCTGTGGCAAGGGGAGCAGTGAAGGACCTGGAGATGCCCCTCCCTAAGAAGGACCCTAAGCCAGGAAGAGGGCCTTACCAGACACCAAATCTGTCAGTGACCTGGTCTTGCACTTCCGGCTTCGAGAACTGTGAGGAATAAATGGGTGATGCTCACCTGCCACCCAGTCAGTGGTGCTCCGTTATAACAACCAGATGCAAAGCCAGGGAAACGTCAGGACAAAACACTGCCAAGGACCCATCCCACCTCCAACTAACTTATCTTGCATCCCAAATATGGAGATGCTTGGATATCCGTGTTATCACTGTAATCACATGAGCCCGTTCACATCTCTGTCCTGTCAGACATCCCACAGAAACAGAAGTGGGGACTCGAGTGAGTGTGCCAGGTGACAGCTAAGACGTGAAGGGTATCTCCCCAAGTGCAGACATCTGAAAGAACACCCGTGTTCTCATAGACCAGGCCAGGCTGCGGGCTGCCCTTTAGGAAATCAGAAAAGCAATTCCATTCACAAAAGCTTCACAAAGTAAAGTTGTTATGAGAAAACCTAACCAAGGAGGTGAAAGACACCTATAATGATGATGACGAAACACTGAAGAAGTCGAAGAAGACCTCGCATGTCCATGGACAGCTAGAAGGGATATTGTTAAAATGGACATATCACCAAAGGCAATCTGGAGATTAAACACAATCCTGTCAAAATATTCTTCACAAGCTAGAAAAAACAATCCTACGATTAACACAACCACACAAAAGACCCAGAATAGCCAAAACAATTCTGAGCAAATGCAGCCACCACGCTGCCAGCATCCCAACCCCGTAAAGTCATAGGGACAAAAAGAGTTTTGCTGTGGCACAAACTACGCTTTTACTTTCCTAGTACCTCTGAGTGTTCCTGGCTCTCCACCCACGGGCTTTGCTGATGGAGCACAGACTTGGATTGTTAACAATCCATTTGGAAACAGTCCTCCATGTGATTAATTTAAATCTTGATTTAAATGAAGTGTTCTTCTGGGTCATATAAATGAGGTTGAAGGTTAAAGACATCCCTTCTTCTCAACAGGTTCACTACAATCTGCAACCACTGGCTCAGCCCCACCAAAGCTCCCACTAGAGAAGGGAACCAGAAAACCAACAGGAAATTCAATTTACTGGTAACTCAGCTGAAGGTGAGGCTTTTGCCACCTAATGTACTCTTTTGGTGGATTTAGGGTAGACTTTATCTCCATGGGAAACAAGCGGCTTCATGTTGGATGCAGACTGACAATAAAGTCCTGCCCCTTCCCAGGGAAGAAGGCCAGGGAAATAGCTTGGGCCTCCCACCTTTGTCCCCAAATAGCTGACACCTGGAAAAGGGAAAATTCCAATGACTACTTCAAAACAAATACGCTGGTCACCTGGATCCCCTTCTCTTTCCCACCCCCTCCCCCCTCTCCTCCTTCTCGTGCGTTTTCCCATAGCACTCACCCTCTTCTATCGCACTACAACCTAAACACAGCTGCTGGAGCCACTTCCTTCCGCCACTCCACCCCCATCAGCAGGAAACCCTGGGAGGGTGAGAGTCTCTGGCATTTTGTTCCCTGGTGAATCTCATACACATGCAGAGCACTGAGTGTTAACAAGTGGTTCATATCATTCTGCCTAGTTGAATCCAAACCAAACCACAGAGCCGTTTGACCCACTTCAGGACTGTGTCTCCAACGGTGAGCGGCATCGGCTGAGCGCAAGCCCACCCTTGCCATGACCGCCTCATTGCAAGAAGACACCACCCACGGTGCATTCTGCAGCACTGACCACAGCTGCACTCACAAGCCAACAGCCCCAACACAGGCCCCACTGCGCTCTACTGTCCTGAACAGCCGTCTGGGAACTGCTTCTGACCCAAACCTGGCAACTGTGTGGTTCCCTAACTGACTTCCCTTCTCTGATTATCTGAGGTAATTGGCTTCTACCTCATCTGTGAGGTTAAAAAGAAAAAGGAGAGAGTTTCTTCTCAAAAGATGAAGGCCCCGAGATTGGTGGTGCAACATTCTGATCTATCAGGTTACTCCTATTTTCCACACCTGCTGAAGGACATTGCATATCACTCTATTTTGAAATAGTCTATTTTCTCTAATCACAGTACTTGGAACTATCGGGGCAAAATGGACACAGACCAGGGAGGTCCCAGGCACTCCATCTCATGTGACTCCTTCAACTTGATGAGAGCGGACGCATTACGGTAGTCACTTTCAGAGTCGTGTGTTTCAAATCCATCAGTCAATCATCACAGCACCAAAGAGCTCTAGGAAACTGAAAAGATATTAAACCTAGCTTGTGTCCTGGAGGCACCACCAGCTGAGAGAATACAGCAGGTTTTCATGACAAGTTACCTCTCATTAATAGTGCAGGTTAAGACACAATGACTCAGAACAGGGAAAGATGACCTTAGTCTAAAATGGACAGGAGTGAAGAGCATCCAGGCGAGGGGCCTGTGTCTGTCTACCTGACGGATGGAGGAGAGCAGATATGGAGTATTCAGAGAGCCGCAGAAGCATGGCTCAGTAGGTGTCACATATCAGCAGGTGGCTGGTAAAGGTCGGGGGTTAATCCATTCATCCATTCACTTATTGATCCAATAGTTCAATAGGATTTTTACTGAGAGCATTTAATAAACCTGACATGGTTTTGAGTGCACACAAGGAACACAAGCATAAATCGACAGACATGCTCCCCGCCCTGAGCTTACACTCTAGTCGAGAAGCGGGAGGAAGGCCCCTGGGTGCCAGAGAGGAAGTGGAAGGAAGTGGAAGGAACTTCCTTCGTGGGTGCAGGTTCTCTGAGGCTGGAGGGGAGCCACCAGCCACGCTGGGGAGAAGCACCCCCAGAGAGGACCGCCAATGCGACTTCTCTGGGGAGCAGGGAGCTCCATGTGCTCTGATCCCCACAGGGGACTAGGGGGCTGTGTAGCCAGACACAGATGGCAGCCGCACGGAGGGAGGCTGCAGAGCCCTGCTTCTGCAGGACGGGAACCCACACAGTACAGTGGGAGCTTTTCTAGGAGTCATGGGAGCACATGGGACTATTTAAACCAGAAAGTGACCTAACAAACACACTTTTAAAAGAAACCATTCTTGGTTGTCGTGTGGGGAACAGAATGAGAGGGTCACGAATGGAAATCAGGAAACCAATATGTGACCTCTGCCAAAATTCAGAGGAGAGACGCTGACTTCCTGGGTGGTTTCCAGGGCAAAGGTCATAATTTGGGTGTTAGGAGAGACTCAGGCATCATTCCACTGAAGGCAAGCCCTCTTTGTCTTTAAGAGAAACACCCAAGTGCATTCGCAGATGTGGAGAAGGAGCAAAGGGTGAGAGAGAGCTTAAGACAAAAGAGAGAGAATGGTCAAAGTAAAGGAGGGGACCCTGGGGGACACAGAGCGGCCAGCAGAAGGGTTCGGCTTTCAGATGAGCATCTCTGCACATCAAGGAGTTGGAAAGGAAGGTGGACAACTGGCTGAGGAAGGGAAGCTGGGCTTGTGGGAGATCCGGGACAGCGCTGCAGCACCCCAACACACCATTCCACTTCTGAAGCATCCTGCTTCCCTACAGCTAGGTGGGACAGCCCAGCTTTGACCAGAAAGGGCCAGAATACGCTCCCGGCCCTTGATCAGGTCCTCCATCAGAAGGTAACACGATCAGGTGTGAGGACTGAAATAGAGACGATCAAAGAGCCTGAGGACTCCCTCTCCTTCCTGGGTGTGTCCAGAAGTGGCCACAGGAAAAGCTTCACACAGAGAACATTTCAAAAACCGTGTCGGTGTGGCCTGGGCAGGTTTGGATGGGGAGAGCCCAGAACCCAATGAGACCCAGCAGATGACAGCCCTGAGACACAAGCCAGGGCTTCCACCTGCAAGTCCTGCCCCTTCCCAGGGAGGAAAGCCAGGGAGAGAGCTTGGGCCTCCAGTGGAGGTGACGCTCACCCAGAACTCAGAGCTGGGGAGGTGAGCAGCATTCCTCTGGGGACTCATATTAGTGGAGAGCTTAGTTACTGGTGTTTACAGAATGGACCAGCCCTAAATTCCATTTGGAAAATCCCCAGGATGGCCTATGTAGGACTCCGACTTGGACAGTGGTCGGTCACTCTAGTAAGATGGAAAATAGGCCAAACATAACAGGGGCTTCCAAACTTGCATTCCAATGCCGGGCTGTTATCTCACCAGCACCTGGATTCTTCGCAGGTATGTTTATGCTCTCATTCACATATTCCCCTCCCCGCAGTTTACCAAGCCCCATTTCTTTCATTTCTGTCCCCACCTTTACTGTTCCCTAACAAACGGAAAGTAGCACACCTCTCTGGAGGGAAGCCAGGTCCCAGATCCTCAACACGAGACCACTGCTTCAGAGAAATAGCACATCTGTGACTCCATTACATTTCATGGCCCTGAAACCACAGTGATTTGGAGGTAAGGGGCTTAAGTAAAGCTTTAGCTGATGATCATTCTCAGTAAGGGGGAACTAAATTGGCTCTATAGAGGTTTTTGAGCAAAAATTCTTGCTGGGATAGTTTGGACTTGACATTAAGGAAATAGCAGCTTAGCCAAGAGCTAGCCGATTGGGAAGTCCCCTCTTGTCCTCCTGCAAGGCTTTTCAGGGTCAGGGGACCATTTCAGCCTAGTTTATACTTTGTTTAAATCCTTCGCAGTCTCCTTGGAGCTTAGTCATTCTTAACATTGAGCTATTTCATCTTCATTCAATGTGAATCTGTGGCTTGTCTGAAATGTTAGGAAATAGGTCCAAATCAGAATGCTGCACAGGCATGGGGTGGCTTGGGCAGTGTGTGACTCTATTAAGTAGAGTCAATTTAGTGCTGGATAAAGGAAAGGACTAAATTAGAAGCGTGGTTGGCAGAAACAGTCTCCCATCTGGCAGTGTAATTACACACTACCTTGACCGGAACAGTCCTTGCTTTCCAAGCCCTGAGATTCCTTCGGAGAGGAGGGGGGCGAAATCAAGGTCTAGGAAACACATTGCTCAGAGTATCCTCCGCATCACTTTGCGAAATAGGTCATATCACTGATATTTTTTCTTTCTATAGAACTCTCTCTCCCATAATTAATGAGACTCCCCAGTCACTCTGTGGCTGGAATACACAGCTCCCTGTGCCCATTTTCGCGGGTCACCTGAGACACTGTTCCAACCAGCGCACTGATTCCGTACCTTCGGCAGCGTCCTGGCGCCTGGCTCTTTCTAAGGGTCGGTCTTGGTGGCTGCTCACGCGGGGTCTTATCTCAACCCTTGACTTCACCTTGTGCTCAGCTCAGGCTGCAGCGCGGGCGGCCGCGGCAGCCGCGGGCCGAGGGCGCCACCTGCCGGCGCGCGGGCCTCCTGGCCCCCGGGGCTCGCCGCTCGGAAGCCCGCCGCGTCCGCAAAGCCACCAAGGTCTAACTGCAACCTTCCCGCTTAAAACTAGTAACCAGTAAGGTCACCGCTGGATGCTCAGCGAGCCCTTGCCCCAGACGAATTGGCAGAGGCAGGTGGAGAGCCCGCCCTCACTGTCGCGGACAGGATTGTCACCTGGACCCGCACCCTCGCCTTCCAGGGCCAGAGGCAGGCCTGGCCTCTCCGTATGCGGCCTCCCTAAGGAGACCCCAGAGAGCCCTTTCACTCACCCCAAGGGCTCCTGCACCCATAGGCGTCCAAATAAATGGATTGCTTTTCAACAGAAAGCGACACCGATTGTCACTAAATATAACAAGTGCCTTATGTACATTTCATTGGAACCACAGGCTCAAATTAGCCTGTCAGGATCTCACGATTTCTGACGCCAGCGTGTCAAGTGACACAATTAGCTCAAGAGAAGGAAGAAAAGGCTTGTCACTGTGTCTCTTTTGAGTCCCATCCTTTCACAGGATGCCTGGTTTAATTCAGATTCTTTTCATGATTAGAAGTGTGTGTGTGTGTGTGTGTGTGTGTGTGTGTGTGTGTGTGTGTGTGTGTCCCTTCAAACTTCAATCACACAGGGAAATGTTAGGGTAAAACCATACTGTTTTAGAAGGTCTCAAATCCCCGCCACACACACACACACACACACACCTTTTACTTCCCTTCTGCAAATGAGAATTCATCAAAGGCTGAGACTTAGTCTTCTGTGTTACAACAATAAAATAAAAAGTGGGTTGGTGGGGAAAAAAGGTATATGAAATTCACATTGCAACTGGAAAGATCAAAGCTTAGGAATCCTGACCTGGAATGAATGCTCACCCACTAACTCTGAGGCTTCAGGATAACCAAGAGTGAGCTCTCCTCAGATGACAAGAAATCAGAAACTGTTGGTATGTCATGCTGAATCCCAATAAGGACCTTGGGTGCATGTCCTGCCTCCAGCAAAAGTTAGCATGCTGTCTGATCCTTTAGAGAAAAACGTGCACTGCTCCAAAATGAATGCCTAGCACAGGGTGAACCTAACAGAGATGGGAGGGGTGGGGTTTGGTTTGGGTTTGGTTTGGTTTGGTTTTTGGTTCGGGGGAGGCTTGAGATGGCCTCAGGATCCAGGCCTAAGGTCTATCAGTCAGGTTGCCATCACCCTGACAAAATGCCTGAGAAAGTCAACTTAGAAGCAGGAAAATCGTATTTGGAGCTTTCAGTCCCCGGTCACCTGACCCTGTTGCTCTGGGCCTGTGAGGAAGGCAGCACCAAGGCAGGCAGCGGGTGTTGGAGAACAGCTGGGGTCTCTGTGTGGGCCTGGACAGGGGACAGCCTGGGAGCAGAGAAAGACAGGCAGGGGCCCGAGTCCTGACACCCCCTCTGCCACCAGGCACCACTTCCTGCCACCTTCCCACAGCACCATGGGCTGGTGACCCGACCTTCAGGATGGGAGGGGCACCTGAGGTCCCAACCCCAGCACAAAACTGTGATGAGCACTCTTTCCACACAAGAGGGACACGCACCAGAGATGTGCCAGGGACGCCCAGGGAACACGTGAGGGTCCCTGTGACCTGCTGCTGTGTGCAAGGGCAGGCAGAGGGGAGACTGCAGCTGCCGGGGTCGAGCCCCAGAGTCACCCACGGTGGCCTATGGAGGAGGAGCCCCAGCTCAGGAGAGGTTCCAGGGACACAGGCTGCAGACTGGGAGAAATGAGCAAGTGCAACCCCAGCTGCTTCTTATTGTTCTCAAAAGAAAAGAGGGTATGTGCTTCCTGCACCCACAATTCTCTTTCCCAGCACTGTGGGGGGCCTCCCCTAAGCTCCTTGAAGTGAAGCAGTTAGGAACCCCTGTGGGCCCTGCCTGGGACCACAGATGCCCCTCCACCACGTCCAACAGACCCTGGGCAGCCCAAGGGGAAAGGCTTCCACACACCTTCCCTCACCTGGCCCTCAGGGCTGCAGCAGCCCCTGCCAGGAAGACAGACGTAGCAGATGCCACAGGAACACAGGCAGCAGTGAATTGAGGTGGCCATGTCACAGGGCACAGAGGGACAGAGTGCCACCCCAAGGCCTGTCCCTCAGCTCCTCACAGTACACCTGCCAGACCCAGCTGTCTCAATGGATCCCTGCAGGTGTGCTGCAGGGAGGTGACCCTGGTGAGACCCTCCTCCAACCCCGGGTCCCCTGGCTAGGACAGAGGGTGACACCCTCCTGGGTCAGTGAGACTAGCAGTCCCCAGAGTGTGCCTGCCCAAGAGCCCAGTTCAAGAGGGGCAGCCTGTTCCCCATCAAGATTCTCAGCAGGATGGAGTTGAGCACCCTCTGAGCAGCGACCCTCTGCAGCGTCCAGGCCCACACAGAGGAAAAGGGCTTCGCCCCGCCTGAGCGGCACTGCCCAACGCCCTGAGGACTGCACACACTTGAAATCAGATCAAGGAAGTCAGCCATGAGAACGTCACTCCTGCAAACATGAGGAGCAGGAGGAGGGCTCCTGCCCAGGCTCTGGGAACAGAGCAAAACCTGCAGCACCCTTGACGCAGAGTCACGGCTCCCAACAGCCGCTGGTCAGCAGAAGCAGGAGGTAGAGGGCCCCGGGTTGTTCTGGAGGCAGAGCTGGGGCATCAGGAGGCCAAACAGATAGACCAGGCCCCGACTTCCAGAAAGTAGATCCTTCTATGTTGGAAAAATAAGGCATCATGCCCCCAAATTCCTAGTACAGTATTATTTTCAACTGGAGATAGATAGCTCATATTCTCTACTATGTTTTTATACCTTTATTTTATTTATTTTTATGTGGTGCTGAGGATCAAACCCAGTGCCTCACACCTGCTAGGTGAATGCTGTACCACTGAGCCACAATCCCAGCCCTAATATATTTTTTTAAATTTTCCACTCCCCCCTCCTTTTTTTGAGAAAAGGGAAAAAGAATTTTAATTGCTTTGCTAGCGAAGAAGCAGCACAGGGGACTCCTGTCTCAGAGGCTGTGATTCTGCCCATCCAAGGCTGCATTCCGCCTGCTCTCTGTCGGAGTGGTCACTCACTTGTTAACTTGGGAGACAGTCATTCCTGAAATCTTTCTGGTGCCATCCCAAAGTCTGCCTTGCTTGTTCCTGTGGTGGGTGGGTGCTCATGGACAGACAGACCTGCAGGATATGGGGAAGAAAGGTGGGTGAGCCTGTTTCCCTGAGATCAAGGAGGGGGAAGATCTGGGAGGAGCAGGGAGAGAGGAAGAGTGTTAGCCAGCCTTCTCGCTGCTGGGACCAAAGGATCTGACCAGAGCAATTTTAAAGGAGGAAAGTTTATTTGGGGTCCCACAGTTTCAGAGGTCTTAGTCCACAGAAGGCTGGCTCCATTCCTTGGGGCTCGAGGTGAGGCAGGACATCATGGCGGGAGAGTGTGGCAGAGAGTAGCAGCTCACACGATGATCAGAAGCAGAGAGAAAGAAACTCAACCCCCACCCCATACAAACAACTACCCAAAGCCACACCCCAGGGCCCACCTCGTCCACCCCTTCAGTCACCGCTCACCACAGACTGCAGTTCAGACTCCTACAACCCATCATTTCTCCTCTGAACCTTCTTGTACCATCTTACACATGAGCTTTTGGGGGACACCTCACATCCAAACTACAACAAAGAGAAAGAAATATGTCCAGTTTAAAACTACACCTCAGTGGCAGAGAGCAAGGGCTATGCTCAAAGCATAAAGTGGACGCATGTTCCACTTCCCCACTGTCAACCTCTACACTCCATTTCTGTGGAAACATGGGTGACATCTCCAAGCTGCTTCCTGCTGAAACAGGGGGAAGTTGGGGGAAGTAACCCAAAGTTCTTGTTCTTTATCGGGTGGGGCATGGACAGTTAGGATATTCAGCCTCTGAGCAATCCTGGGGTCCAAGGGGCAGATGGCAAGTGACTGGCAAGGCATCCGTAGGGCAGGATTCGTACTAAGACAATGATAAACAAGACGGCAAAGCAGCCCCTTTTAGTAAACAATTAGACAAAAGCAATTAGTATTTCAGCCAACTATGTCACCACTTTAAATTTTGATTTGTCTTTTAAAAGTTGTGTTGAGGTACACTTAACATACAATGCAAGCACAATTAGAGCACCCCCTTTGATAGTTTTGACAAGTTTCTATACACAATAAGATGATGAATATACACCCATGGGCCCAGTTTCTCTCGGCCACTTTGCAATCCTTCCCTCCTGTCCCCCCACTGCACTCCCATCATGATCTGTCACAGCATGAACCTACCTCTGGTCGTCAGGGATAAATGTGCTTCTCTAGAGTTTTATATAAATGAAATCGGGCACATACTCTCTGGACTCAATGATTTGGGGGTGCATCTATTTCACATCACGTGTCAACAGGCCCTTCCTTTTGTTGTTGAGTTGTCTTTCCCAGGCTATCCTCATATCTCACAGTGTATCTGCTCTGTTGATGGACACTTGGGGTCCCCCACCAGTTGGGGATTATTGTAAATGAAGCATGGTGTGTGCAAGTTTGCATGAGCGTGCACCTTCAATTCTCCAGACTAAATGCCCAAGAACTGGATACCTGTGTCCCATGCAAGATGCATGCCAAGTTCCCGAGGAAGAGCCACGCTCTCTTCCCACCCCTCATGCCGTCACAGCCAGCACCTGGGCCCTGGTCTTCCTTACCCTCCCCACCATGGCATGACCATCCTGGTCACACTACCCCCCAGCAGAGCGTCTCCGTGTGGTTTCATCTGGCATTTCTCTGAAGTCCAGCAGTGATGCCAACCTTTTCATTGTCACCTGCCTATCTGCCATCGCTTCACTGATGGCTTTTTGGATTGATCAGGTCCCAGTCCCCATCAGTAGCGTTTCTGGCTTTGCATCATGATCTGTCACTCTTTTGTCTATGCTTCCAATGCATGATTTTTTTCAGTCTCAATTGTTTATTTATGGAATGCACAGCATGTTTTTAATAGTAAATTGAATGTAAGATAATTCCAGGCAAAAATTAACCAAAATTAATTTTTGAGTTTTTATACCCAAATCCATTTGAGGAAAAAATGTTTCCTACATCGATTTATCTATCATAGGAAAAGAGTGCTTTCATCTGAGAAGTCTGTTTCCTCATGAAAGTTGATTTGAATTTAATAAACATTACTTTTATAAATCATTTGGTGGAAGTGTTGGACAACTCCTTATTACATCTAATTTTAAAACTTATTTTCTTAAGTATAATCACTAAAAATTCAAGGCTATTTAATACAGATTTAAAAAATATTTTGTCAATATTTATGCTTCATCTTACCATAATTGCCACATTTACTGCATTTGAATGCTGCATTCTTGTTATTCTTATTTATTTCAGAGTTTTCCAAGGTTAATTTTTTTCAAGATATAAAAAAGGATAAATAAACAAACACCCTGGTTAAACATTTACACACACACACACACACACACACACACACACCATGTCTGTATAGGGACATGTGAAAGAAAGAATAAGAGGCATTTTGTTTTCAAACATCATTATGAAAATGTAAATAGAGTCGGGAGACCTCACACATTAGGGACTTTCTTCTGTATACTGTGCCATAAGATGACGACACCTAAGGTCCAATAAACAGGCCTCGTCACAAGGCGTCCAGCCACGTCAATAACCTAACCAGCCATGGCTCTGCACGTTCTGCCGTCGGCCTGCTGTGGGCATGTCCGTCAGCCCGCCGTCCCTCCTCTCATCCCAAAGCCTCTGAACAAGCGGTGTGTGTGCATCGAGAGCTGTGGGCTGTCCATTCACTAGGGCTCAACACTCATCACCGCGAGGCAGACGTTTCTGGCAAACTCGAGAAATGACTTCTTCACAGATGAAACCAAATGGCCAAGACTTTCCGGGAAAGCCCCGAAGCAGAGAAAACCAGGGCTAAGTAAGAGAGGGTCAGGGAGAGATGGAAGAACGGCTGGCAGGTGGGGATGGGTCTGTCTGCAGGAGGAGAAACAGAACCCGGGCCCACTGGGCACCAGAGAGAACTCCCAGCCCCCAGCTCCTCAGTTAGGGGACCACAGATCTGCCCACATCCTACTCAGAGCACATCAGTTGGCCACGTCCTAGGAACCATTTCTTCTCTTGAAATTACCAGAGGCATGAAGCAGCAAAGCAGTGTCCCAGAACAGAAGAAAATAAAGTGCACAAAGACTACACCACAACTACATATTAATTAAATGTAAATGAAGCAGACAAATAGGAGAATAAATGCTTTAGGTGAAGAAGTGTGTATAATCATACACACTAAGTTGCTTTGTATAAAATTATGTCTGGTCTAATTGAGGAAATAAAGTATATTTTGCCACAAGTTATTAAGAGATGTCATTAATATTTTATAGAATAGAAAATTCTTTTAAAAAGCTAATAATTCTAATTGCAATATTAAGAAAGTAAATATGTCTCTGTCTATAAGCACTTGTTTTTAAATAGTAGGAATTTTTCTTTGACATTTTTCATTTGACCAATATTCTGTCTTTTGGATCTGATTTAAGTCAAGAGTGTTCAAGTGCCAATTTCTTTGTCTTATAAGCTGCAGATCAAATTTGTACCTGTCTGGTTCATATTTTTGCCAGAGTCTCTTTTTAAAATCACAATAAATTTGGAAAATAAAGAAAAGAAAACAGAAAAACATTCTCCTATTAACCATCACTCAGAGATTAGAGTCCTACATTCCCAATGATTACACATTTTCCTAGACCTTAGTTTTTAATTCCTTCCCAATATTTTATTGTATTAAAGGTAAGATTTATTTATTCACACCTTCTAAAATGTTGTAGTATTTTAACACCATCTCTGCAAGCTAGTGTGACCATCTTGGTTGCCTTTATAGGAAAAATTCCTAGAAGTGAACTTAGAGAATCAAAATTTTGCTCATTTGAATATGTATTGCAAATTGCTCTCCAGAAAGCGTGTACTGATTTGCATGGTTCCCAGCCACACTTGAGCATGCTTTTTAAATGCCTTGCTAGTTTGCCTAATATGGTAACTTACATCTACCACCAACTCCAACCAAATATAGTCACACCTCCACCTGGAGCCACAGGTGAGGAGCGCTCCTGCCATCTGTCTCCCGCCACTCCACCATGCCTGCACCACAGGAGGCATTAACCAAACACAAAGAATATCCTCTGCTGGGGAAATCTGCTTTGCCTCCAAAACCCTTCTGCAGATGGTTCTCCAGACCGTGACTGCCCATCAGCTGAATGGCGTGCAGGGTGCAGCCACCAGACACCTAGGAATCTGGTTCCCCTGAAGAGGGCTCACGTTACCTCCCTGGCCCCAGACACGGCTGGGGGCTGAGGTTTGCTTGGCCTCCCGTCCAGCCCTCCTGAGACTCCAGGGCTTCCACAGGGCTGCCCATCTGGACCTGAACTCCTTGGCGGCACCTGAGGCTTCAGGTGTGTCCTTCTGGCTGAAGGTGTTTCCCCTGACTTGGTCACTGTCACTGCAGGCAATTGAGCTCTTACATAGCATTAACTGCACCAGTATCCTCAAGGGCTAGTGGCCTAATGTATCAACATGTTCACACAAGACTCTGAGAAGTCCTAGAAATAAAATGATTCCTAACAATTCTCCAGTGCATAGGCCCTTCCTGTCTGGTGCCACTTCAGGCTGGTCCAGGACACATGAGCATGGACAGTTGGCATCTCTGCCCATCGGAAGGGCCTCCTCCTGCCCTGCTCTCCCCTGCTCCTGGTTCCGGACAGGACTGCAGTTGCAGTATGTGCCTTCCTCCTGAGGAACACTCCTGGGACAGACAGACAGACCGACAGACACATCTGCAGCGGTGAGCCACCACCACCCACCCTTCCCCGAAGAAGGGAGAAGGAAAATCTCCAACTCTGAAGGCATAAGCCGAGCTTTGGGTCCTCTCCCGGTGGCCACTCCTGTTCTCCAGCACAACCTGGTTTTCCTTTGGCTGGAGCGAGCCATTCCTCCTCCTCAGGCCAAGCAAACTCCCTCCCCCCCTCCCTCCCACCAGGCACAGCCTTTCCCTGGGGGGGACTGCAGCCAGAAGCACAGGGTCTTTGGGTGGTTGGCAGAAGCCGCCCTGCAGCCTGGAGGCAGACACCTTTTCACCTGACTTCTCCAGGCTGCACCCTCTAACTGCAGGAGGTCTGGAAGCCGCACCTTCAGCCCCTGCCCACGGCCCACACCCCAGAGCCAAGGCAGCCCACAGGGCTGGCAGGGAGGGCAGCCCAGCCGAGGTGTCAGAGAGTGGCGTGCTGGGAGGCCAGCGCTTCTGTGCTGACACTGCGTCTGGCAAATCCACAGGCTCATCAGTTAGGTGGCCTCCCCACGAAGTGGCCTCCGGCAGGAGAAGCCTCCGCCCTTGAGACCCTCGCTGCCAGTCTCAGAGCTGGGCCCAGTCCGCAGCTCCAGCAGCAGCTCTCCCTGGCTACTCACGGAGCACTTCTCAGGGAGAAGCCAGTCCTGCGAGGACAGGGTCACCGTCCTGTCCCTTTTCTGGAGGCAGAACATCTTTTCTTTCAAACTTGCAAAGTGCACAGCAGCCTTCCACAGTTGACACTGCTTGCCTCGCCCTTCCTGTCCTAGGAGACCCCCTCTAGCCATGGGTGAGTTCAGTGCAGGCCACGCAGGCATCCATGATCAGAGAGAAGAAAAGTACAAACTTAGCCTCGGGGAAGGCACCCCCTACATTAGTATTTTTAAAATTTTGACTTTAAGATGCAAAAATTATTTTATATTCTATTGTTTCAGATTATTCTCTTATTTGTTGCTCAAAAATTTCTAAAATGCAGAATTGTTTCAAGATCTATAAAGATCTCCAAGAAAAACACACCAAGGGACTCCTTTTACACATCACTGTTGTGCTATTTTTAAAAGTCTGTGTGTGTGTGTGTGTGTGTGTGTGTGTGTGTGTTTAAACCATTTGGACTCTGAGTGACATAAAGAATAACTTCTTGGTTGAGTCAGTTTTTCTTCCGGTCATTTCCTAAAGCAGACACCTTGCAGAGAGGATTCTAGCTGCAGGAGCTGGTTTGAAATTGTGCCTTGTGGCCTTATTTGGGTCGGTTCCTTGCTGTGTGGTGCTGTTTTCTCTGGGAACCTTTCCTTCCCTCCCCACAGGGACTGGAGATGAATAACCTGCCATGCAGTCATTTCTGGTGAGGGGACAGCAGTGACTGGTAGAGGACACAGCAGAGCTGGCCTGCCCCTGCCACCCACCTGAGCCAACAGGAGGAACAGGTCCCACTGTGCTGCTCCCTTTGCTGTCCTCAGAGGTGGCAGCAGGAGTGAAGGAAAGAACTTTGGGAAAGCTGCACTGACAGGAGCTTCCCAAGACAGAGTTTAACCAGAAAGCAGTCTCCCAACCCCCCTGCTGGACCCCCAGAAAGTACAGAGGCTGCCGTCAGAGGAAGGGATGATTGCTCGCCTCTCGAAAACGCTCACTCCGTAAACCAGCAAAGGCGTCCGCTAAGCACCGCCCGACGGGGCTGCCTCACCTGGTCTACAGGCGCTTGCTGTAGAGACGGCTTGGTCTTGGGATGAAGAAAAAACAGAGTCCCTCAGAGGGTCTTCAAGGACCAGGCCTGGCCTGATGTCCTGATGAGTGGATGGCCTCGCTGGGTGTGGAGTGACAGAGACGTCTGCTGTCCCTCACGTCACAGGACCATGGTTAGAGTCACATCTTCTCCCAGACCTCTGGCTCCCTGGTGCAGCGTCTCCGGGCGTCATCCAGCAGGCTGCCCTGACACCTGGTGGTTCACACGGAGAAAGCTCCCTGTTCAGAGTGGACACTCACAAACGGACCTTCACCACCTAAGATGGTCCTCATTTCAAATGCACAAGGAAAGGGGAGCAGAGGCCTTCCGGCTGGCCCAGCCCAGCCACCTCCAGGGGCTCCTTGAACACTTACTGGCCACTCAGCCACGTTCCAGGGCACACTTTAAGTCAGATTCACTGACTCGCATGTTCTGAGCATGGAGTGCAACAGGTGTTGACAAGTGTAACGATGAGCCACCACCCTTACAAGTAAAGTTTCCATCGGCCTCAAATTCCACGCCGTCACTGTCAGCTCAGCCCGGGTACCAGCCCGGGTTCCGTGGGCCCGTCTTGTTTCACAGAAGCCTGCTCAAGGTTGCCTGTAAGTTGAATTACACAGTGTTTTCTCTTTGCTTCCTGACTTCCTTCACTCACCATGGCTTGAAGGTCCTCCATGGGGTCGCATGCACATGAATCATGCCATCTCACTGCTGTCATAGTTCATCGTAGACTTGAATTGTTCACTCATTATCTGAGGGGCATCTGGGATCTGGCAGTATGGGAAAAGTGTCAATAACTCATCCTAAATGTCTGCTCACGAGTCTTTGTTATGGTTTAGATAGGAAGGGTCCCCAAGAAGCTCATATGTGAGGGAATGCAAAGATGCTGAGAGGTGAAATGACTGGGTCGTGAGAGGCGTGACCTGATGGGGGGACTGAGCCCCTGATAGGGGTGAACTGGGTAGTAACCGTGGGCAGGTGGGTGCACTGGAGGTAGGCTATATTCTGTCCCTGGTGAGCAGAGCTCCTCTCTGCTTCCTGGTGCCATGTCCTGAGCTGCCTTCCTCTGCTATGCCTTCCACCACGATGCTCCACCTCATCTAGTCAGAGCTATGGCCAACCATGGGCTGAACCTCTGAAACCCTGAGCTGGAATAAACTCTTCCTCCCTTATGTTCTTGTCAGGTCTTTGGTCACAGCCACAAAAAGCCGACTGAACCAGGCAGACATGTTTGCCATTTTGCTTGGTGAATCCTAGCAGCAAAGTCACATGCCCATAGGAGATGTACCATGGCATTGCCAGATCTTTTCTCGCCGTGGTTGGATGACTTCATACTCCCCCAGCAGGGCATGTCCACGCCTCCAGGCGACACCCGACGTCAGTCCTGACATTTCAGCAGGTCAGGCATCAGGCAGGGGCACCGTCCTGTCACCTTAACAGGCATTTCCCGGTTACTAAAGATAAGCGTCCCTTCATCGGTGCGTTGGCCACATAATAGACATCTATGATGTCACCTTGTGACACACTTCTTCAGATCCTTTGCCTGCTATTTGATGTGGCAGCTTGTCTTATCATCATGAGCTGGAGCTCTTGAGATGTTCTGAATATCAGCCCTTTCATCAGACACAGGTGCTGAGAGATTTTTCTCCCAAGATAGAGTTTTTCATTTTCCTTTAAAGATTTAGGATTGTTGTGCCGTCTTTATAAACTGGCCCCCTCATTGTGAGGAAGTGCTTGTCATCAGCCCTGTAATACTCCTCGTTCAAGGGTCTACTGTGCCTGGTGTGCCATGGCCACCCTAGCTCTGTTCCTACAGTGTCCACCTGGGGCATCTCTTTCCCACACCTGGGATTAAAGGAGGCTCCTGGGGGACAGTTGGGCTGCGTGGTCTACCCACGGCACCTTCAGTTGCAGAGTTTAGACGTTGGTCTCACTGGGACTCCTTTGCGTGTGCAGTCAGCTCACAGCTGCAGCCCACTGTCTGCTCTGTACTTCCTCCCTGTCTTCTCTACCCCCGTTGTGCTCTGTTACACACCTTTTGGGGATTCACACATGTTGAGTGGTTGCACTAGGGTTTGTAACATGGACCTTCATGAAACCATAGTCTCCCTTGTCACTTACAGGGGAGCACCTTAGAGTGATGTGCTGCGTTCTCCTCAATTCTCTGTGCTCTTAAGTTTCTGAACTTCTTAGCATATAATCTCTACAACACATTGTTATTATTTTTTCTTTAAATGGACAAATCAATTTGGTGGGCAAATGCTTCCCACTCAGCCAAACGTCTGCCATTCCGGGGCTCTTCATTCCAGATTCTCTCTGGAATCACTTTCTCTGCCTGAAGAATTTCCTCAACCTTTTTCATCATGTAGTTCATCCAGAAATGAGATGCTCGGCTTTTTGTTTTCATGGAGAATGTTTGTGAGAAGGCGCTTTTACTTCTTATAGAGTCCTAGCTGGACGGGGCTCGTCCTGCGCCTCCACATCTGAAGAAGACCCCTGTCCCTGGCGGCACGTCACCTGTTGACGAGTCTGTGACACTTCTTCTACTGGGCCCTCTGGAGATGTCTTTTTTCTTCCAACTGCTTTTAAGACTTTTCATTCATCCTGTAAGCACTTTGTTTCTACTTCATTAATCTATGGATTTACAGTTTCATTAAATCATAACAACTTTTTACCATCATTTCTTCAGAATGTCTCTCTTCTCTAGTTCCTTCGGTCCTCCCGTCCAACCCTTCGCCTGTCTGCACCGTCCCCCACTGGGGGCCGGGCATCTCCTCAGTCCTTCTTCCCCTTGCCTCCTGTGGACAGGTGCTGCCCCCCGCCCCCTGGCCCCCGCCTTCCCTTGGCTGACCTTGCTGCCAGCCATCCAGAGGCATATTTTCACCTTTAGAGGTGACACTTGTTTCTCTTTTAGGCTCTTCATTTCTGTCCTCGTTGGATTCATCTTTTCCTTCAAGTTTTGGGCATGTTTATAACAGTCATAATATCTTAAGGTCCTTGTCACTTCAGGGTATGTTAATGTATTAACATTGACTCAGTTTCTGCTTATAAGTCAGTTTGCTGCCTCTTTACACGTGCTGTTTTGTTGTTGTTGTTGTTGTTCTATTTTGGTGTGTGTGTGTGTGTGTGTGTGTGTGTGTGTGTGTTTCTCGTTGTTTGTTTTTGGTGCTGGGATTGGAACCCAGGCCTCGGTCATTCAAGTGCTCTATACCTGAGCTCCATGCCCTGCCTGGTATTTTCCACAGGATGCTACATTGTTATGTGTTTGCATTATGTTTTCTTCCTTTAAGAAATGTTTTGATTTTTTTTCTTGTATTTTGTTTCCATTTTCGACAGATTTAAATCCGGTTGATCCTGTTAAAAAGGCTGAGTGGTCTCTGCTTTAAGGATGGCTTAACGCCCCGGTAAGCTGGAACCTGCTTTCTCTACTGGCTGTCCCAGGTATTCAAAGGTCCTTTACTCTAGCTGAATGAGACTTGGGGTCTCCTAGCCCCACGCTGTGGGAGTTCCCAGCAATTGCTCTTCTTGGGCTTCGTGGGGTATCACAGGACCTGTGGGCAGGTTAGTATTCACAAAGGCTCAGAGAGACCCAGAGGTAGACTCCTGAAGGTAGTTCTTTGCGTAACTCTCCACTCTCCTGTACCCTGTTCTGATAATCAGAAGCTGTTGTCTCTCCACCTGCCGATCTCTGTCTCTTGGGCTTGGTAAGGCCATGATCTTGTGCCTCTCCACCTTGCTCCAAGGACCAGCTCACTTCCTCCCTTCTCGAGGGGAACACAGCACCCACACAGTCGATTGTCTAATATCTGGCTGCAGTTTTTCATTGCTTTTTCCAGACTTTTTATGGAGGGGAATAAATCTAATCCCAGATAATTCATCAATTTATAAAGGTAAAATTCCCAGGGAGATGTCTTTTGCTATTCACTGAAAACAATCAAGTCTCCTGCGCCTGCTTTACAGATTGCCACAATTTGGATCCTTAAAACAACCGAAATTCATGTCTCATGGTTCTGGAAGCCAGAGTCAAAGCTCACACTGTTGGCAAGGAGAACTGGAGCCTGGGGAAGCTGTCCTTGGCCCTCTAGCTCTTGGTGTCTCGCTGTCCCTGACTGTGCCTACGCTGCATGGGGAGAGTTTGAGACCATGCTGTTACGTGAGGTCCCCCCGCCCCACTGGAGCTCAGGTGTGAGACGATGCAAGAAGGTTCAGAGGAGAAATGACTGGGTTGTGAGAGTCTTAACCTAATCATGGAATTAATCACCTGATGGTATTAATGAGTGAGGGCTGAAGGGGGTGGGGTGTGGCTGGAGGACGTGGGGCTTTGGGGGCATGGTTTGGGGGTATACATTTTGTATCTGGAGAGCAGAGTCTCTCTCTGCTTCCTGGTCACTATGTGAGCTGCTTCCCTCTGCCACACTCTTCCGCCATGATGTCTGCCTCACCTGGAGCCCTGAGGAATGGAGCTGGTCTTCTATGGAATAAGACCTCTGAAATCCTGAACCCCAGGTTATCCAAATAAACTTTTCCTCACCTAAAATTGTTCTGGAGACTTATAGTCACTGTAGCAGAAAAAGCCACCTAAAACACATGTAGCACACTAACCCTTGTATTTAAAAATACAGAAATCAAAGCCCAAAAAGGCGAGGCAGACATCCTCACCTGGGAAGTAGATGAAACATGCAGATTCTCAGGCCTCACCCTCAGAGACTGACTTAGTAGCTGTTGAGGATGAGCAGGGAATATGAATCTCACCCAATCCAAGATCTTGGTGGCACTGGTCAGTGGACCAAGTGAGAAACAGCATTCACAGCATGCTCACTTGGTCAGAAAAAGAGCTTAATGAACTCCAGTATCCACAGCCCCAGGAACGTGAATCAACCTCTAGGCAGGAAGTTCATAAGACCTGCCGTTTCAGTACCAGCTCTCCCAGAATGGCCCCTGTTATTAGACCCAAGGAGCAGGAGCTGATAGAATATCGTCCATCAGCCCCACCCTGGCCTCCCTGGGATCCACCGTGGCTTGTTTTGTTGAGTTCCTACTGAGGCAGATTGCCTCCTTCTCTGCTTGACTCCTTGGCAAGCTGGTCAGAGAGGAAAGTCAGTGGTCCATGATCGGGTCTCTCTCACCTCTGGATTCACTAGGAAATGAACAAAGCCAAGAGCACACGCTCTCTAGTGTAGCCCGCAGGCCGACAGAGTGCCCTGAGCACACTCCTGGTTCCCTGATGCTGATGGTTGTAAAGCTGCCCACCGAGTCGGCCTGGCCGGTGCTTCTCTGCAGGTGTGTCTGGATTTTCTGGTGGCTTTAAAGAGAGACGTGCTGTAAAAGGGACGGGGGCGGGGGAATCCCTCTTGTGAGCCCTTCAAGGATCATTCCAACCTGGCCACGGAAGCCACACTTCAAGAGACATGAAGTTTAAGGATTTATACTCTCGGGTCCCACAAAGGGAGGCACGGCCCCCATGAGGGGACCACATGAGTGGGGCTCCAGGAAAGGGGCTCGCTCAAGCAAGCAGGGAGCCAGGAGACAGTGAGGACCCATGGCAGGGGGCAGAGGAAGGAAGGAAGCCAGAGGCGTGAGGGGATTTGACTGGGGGTTTGAAGGCCACCAGGCCACTGTCAGGGAGGAAGATGCCGTGGCCGGGATCCGCCAGCCTGGCCACAGGGCTGCAGGTCACTTGGGCTCTCGGGGTGCATTGCTCAGAGCCTCTCTGCGTGGATGTTGAGGCCGCTGCTAATGTTAAGCTTTGAAAATTCACGGCCCAGGAGGAGATGAAATGTACCAGATACAGAATCTAGTAACCTGTCCTTGAAACCATTATAAATCCACAGGAAACAGAGGGGAATTAAAAAGTGTTCTGCCATGATGTTGAGGTTAATTAGAGGATAACGTCCACATGGTGCTCAGACACCAGACATTTTTGGTTGAGTAGCAGCTGGAAAGGGATTTTTGCCTACATGTTCCCGGAGCCAACACCATCGGTCAACTTAGCCAATCTGAATGGAGGAAAGAATCTCTGTTAGTCATGTTTTTGTCATTGGGACCAAAATATCTGGCAGGAACAACTTAGAGGAGGGAGAGTTTATTTCAGCTCACAGTTTCAGAGGCTTAGTCCATGTCCATGACTCCACTGCTCTGGCCCCGAGATGAAGCGGCCATCATGGCAGAAGGGAGCGAGGAAGGAAGCGGCTCCTCTCGAAGCAGCTAGAAGGCGGGGGTGGGGAGGGGCCGCAGGAAAGATGCTGCCTTCCAGGGCCAGCCCCTGTGACCCCTCCTCCAGCCACACCCCACCTCCTACGTTACCCCCCAGTTCATCCAAACCAGGATGGACTGGCTGGGCTCCAGCTGCCCCAGTCATGGCACCTCTGAACATCCCGGCACCAATACAGGGCCTTGGGGACACCAAGACCCAAACCACAACAGCCCAACTGCCTAGAGGACACCCTTGGGGAACTGACGGCTTTTCTCTTGGTCAGGTTGAGTATAGAAACACACATCAAGGTCACAGCTGTTAACACGCAGAGCTACCTGAACTCTTTCCTTCCATGCATCCACGTGGAGTTTGGACCCTTCCTTCACCTTAGAATCTAAGCCACTTGATGACGTGGAAGTTCTTTCATGACGGTGTGTAGTACAGAGAAGAGACTTAACAGACGTTTCAGCAATAAGATAGATCAACGCTTCCCCAGAATAAAAAACGGAAGCCTTCAATCATTTCATTATCATTACAAAATAAATGATGTAAGAATCCATCAACATGAAAGAGAGTTGCTGAGCGAGAATGAATATTTCTGGTGAATTCTCTAAATTCCGATGGCAGAATCAATAGCAATAAGTGCTTTTATTCACATGTCTACATGCTAGATTTCATTTAGACATGAGACTTACACCAATTTAAATAAAAAGGACATTGCTTCTCAAAAGTAAGCAACAGCTTAAGTGAAAACTTCTGTGAGAAATTTCACGCCATTTACCAACATTTCCATATCACCTATATTCAATTTTGCATCCTTTATTCTATTTCTTTCTGTAAAGTTACTTCTATTATCTGTTCTCTCCATGTGTGCCACTCCAGTAGGTGACCATAAATGTGTCACACACAAGGCTGAAAGAAAGTGAGATTTGAGACGAATCTTTCACACTTTCACTCTAAAGATTTTTTTTATGTTTTCAACTAAAGTGCCTCCATAGAAAGTCTTGAGTGGGAAACGGTAAGTGTCAATGGAATTCAAAATGAAAAGTGCTTTTAGCTATTTTAAACAACCAGATGGGAGAATAACCACATCAACTGTAAGTCAGGGCAGGCAGCCTGGGGTGGAGCGGGTCGGAAGGTCCGTGATGAACCAGCAGCAGAGGGAGCCCCAAAGCCTGCAGCTCCAATGGCCACTGGGGTTCCCCACCGCAGGACCTGACACCCTTGCTGCCCGCTCTCATGGGTGACGTCTCCCTCAGTCATGTTGGGTTGTGTCACAAACCTAAGATGGGGGTCTGGAGGCTTGACATTCTCTAAGGATGTACCCTGTGAGTAAAACTAACTTTCAACAAGTTAGATAGCTGCAATTAGAAGAGTTCCACGGCAAAGCTAGATGATACTTAGACTTTTGCAAGATTCAAAAGATTTTCCAGTGGCCAGGATCGTTCCTGTAAAACTTACTTCATTGACAAAATGCATCAGAAGACACCAGTACAGACTTGCAGTTGGACATGTGTCTGAGAGCCAGCTCCGCTTCTGCCCAGGATGCAGAAAACAACAGAGTGCCCCGCCCAGCCTAGCCATGGGGAAAAGCCACCCATCAGGGGGCTAAGGCCACAGAGCAAGTACATAGCCAGAAACCTCAGGAAGGACCGGATCTCCAAGGCCAGTGAGATGGAGCACTGGTGGCCGAGCACAGGAGGAAATGACTCCAGAAACACACCAGCAGCCAAAGAATCTAGTAAAACTTTGTAAACATTCCGGAAGGCCTGAGGGGCCCAGGGTGGGAGTATAGAGCCAGTGGACACCCCAGACACAAGAGGAGGCAATGCGCACTCCCTGGCTCTTCTTGTAGGTCCATCAGGAGTTTATGGGAAGCCTGCCGGCAGGCTGGAAACCAAAGTAAACCCTCTGTGGACACACAGCCCAAGAGGGGATGATTCACAGCTGCAGAGGAAACACAGGGCAGCTCCTGGTCTCCTCTTCCCTCTGAAAATGAAGCTTCAGCCACTAGCAGAGGAGCCACCCCATCATAACCAAGATGAGCATTGCAGCTGTGAAAAGTGTCAGGGGAGCAGTCCCTCCTCCCTGCCAAGGTGCAGAGAAAACACCTGCTCCAGGCCCTGAACCAGCGCAGGAGAGGCCCCCGGGCAGGGAAAGACAGTGTCCTCCTTATGAGACCTCCAGGCACTGACAGAGACACCCAAGGCGCAGGATGCACCAAGACCTAGGCTGAACTGGGACAAGAGAAGGAGGGCCCCCTCACCTCCACTGGCTGGTCAGCACTGGGAACCAGCGACACAGTGCCTCTCTGGGAGAAGGCATGCACAGATCCTGTAGTGGATTGGACTGCATCTCCCAAAAGAGAGTCATGTACTGCACAATGACATGGCTAACCATGGATCACAAGGCTCTGGTGATCCCAGAAGATCACAGTGGAGCTGAAAACTTCTGATGGCCCAGTGACAGTGTAGCCATCCTAATGCTGTAGCACATGGCATTGTTCCTGTGTTTGAGTTGGTGGTGGTGCTGGTATAAGGAAACCTGACGTGCAGGAAGTCACATCATCATACAGAACACATAATCATGTGCAGGGCATGATGCTTGAACAGGGTAACAAATGACAGTTACTGGCTTATGAATTTACTACATAATACTTTCTATTATTGTTTTGGAGTATGATCCTTCTACTTATGATCAGAAAGCATTCTGTAAAGCAGTACACCATGTTACCCTAGCAGAGCATCACTTCTCTCATGTCTGCAGTTTCTTGATCACATCAAGAGGTCACATCGAGGGATTGGTCTAGATCCTCTAGGTTTGTATGTCCACTGTTTAAGCAACAATGGAATTACCTGACCACACCTTTCTCAGAACACAACTCCATTGTTAAGTGACTGTATTTGAGTCCTGATCCACAGTACCTGTGAACGTGACCTGGTTTTAATGTAACATCTTTGCACATGGAATCAAGTTAAGGAAAGGTTACTGCTTTAATCCAATGACTGGCTCTTTGTAAGATGAGGAAAATCTGGGCACAGTCACAGATCAAGTAAGTTTCTTTGTTGTAAGCCACCAAATGTGTGACAATTTGTTGTAGCAGCCCAGGGAAATTAGTATCCCCCAGCCCCCAGGCACAGTTTTGCAGAGAGGGGCACAATCTGAGGATAGAGGTGGCACACTGAGGACACCCCATCAGTACACCATGTGTAGGCAGTGCCCCAGGAGTGGGAAGATGCTGGTCCAGCAGAGGATGCAGCACAGAGCAGAACTCAGCCCGGCTCATCCCACACTGAGGGCATTTGGGAAGAAGAGACAGCCCATGTTCACCATAAATACCACTCACCGCAGTCTGTACTGGTCTAAAAGAGATGTCCAGCATTGAGTCGAGATTACAAAACCACATGCAAACTTTAATATACTATCTTCAGACTGGTGAAAGTCAGTAACAGAACTTCCAAGGCTACCAGGGTAAACAGACAGGTGACTTGTGGAAAAACAAGGTTAAGACTGACAGAAGACTTCTTATCAGAACCTATGCAAAGTAGAATAAGATAGAAACATCTTTGCCATTTTATGCTCATTTCAATTATTTATGATTGTCATTGCTGCTCCTAGACTATCTCCCAAATAGCCACAAGTTTCTTAACTCACTGAATATTAAAATTGAATCTGTACTTTTTCTCTTTTAGTCCCTTTTAGTCCCTTCCAATACAACATGCCACTCCAACTCAGAATGTCCAAGCCACCCAAATGAGGGCTGTTTTGTTCTTCCTGCGTTCTCCACAGACACCAGCTCGGTGCTCCTCATAAAGCAGCATCAGGAAATGGGTTTGGAAGTTAGATGAATAGTTCTTGGCTTGTATTGGTGGCCTGGTTTTTCACCGCATGCTTTTCATTTCCTTATTTCCATTTGCATAATATCTAATCACATTCCATATGAGTTGATTTTTATTTCCAAATTGAAGTCATAAAAGAAGTTCCACAATAAAATTTTTAATTAGAAAATATCACACAATTTTTTTTAATCAGTCAAAAATTTTATTTAGATTTTCTAGGAAAAAGAGGTTCTCATATTTTAATATATTTTACTCAATTATGATGTTTTGCATGAAGAGTTTATAATTGAGTTATTTTTAAAAAGAAACTAATTATCCCTTTCAGAAAATCTTATTTGATGCTTCTGCATTTTGGCACAGTCTTTAAGTCCATGTGTTAGAAGATTAATTGTTGATTAGTCACAGAATATTTTTTAATTTGGTTCAATCAAGGTTAGAAAAGGGTTTTAAGTGAAAGATGTTATGTAAATAGTATGAAGCACACTACCATAACTAATGCATTCATTCATCAAATATTTACTCAATGTCATGCGACCGTATGTCAGGCACCCTGCAAGGCACCAGATACGAAACTAAACAAAAACCCCTGTGCCCTCGAGGAGGAGCTCATGATCCAGGGGCGAGAGGGTAGAACTGAGCAAGTAAGTGACACAGTGTGTTTTAACATGATGAATATGTGAGGGAGGGAGGCACAGCAAGGAGAAGGGAGGGTGAGGTGAGCTGCCGGGCAGCCTGAAACAGAGACAGGGCAGAGCGGCACAGCGCCCCCTGCAGAAACAGGATCGCAGTCGAAACCAAGGAATACAGGTTTAAAAAACTTAAAACATAACTATTTTATCTCATTGATATGTTCTAATGACTATTAACCAAGTTCATATTTTGTGTTTTAATTTTTATATTAAATATCTATCCACAACCAAGTATTTGCACTTATGCAAATTCCTGTGTGCGTACATTTGTCTATGAATATCTGCCCATCAGTGACAAGAATTTCAACCCAGGACGCGGGACTCCACTGTTTTCTCCTGGGGGTGATTGGAGAAAGGGACGCATGGGGTGGAGCACAGAAGGGGAACATAAAGCCCAGGGCTCTGCAGGATTGAGGTTTTTCCAGACGTCTTAGGAGAAGTAAGGGAAGCTGAGAAGACACAAGACCGGGCCTTAGCCCTGACCTGGGCAACTCAGATGGAAGTTGAGAACTGTGTCACAGGGACATATGTGACTGTGTCATTTTAAATATCTCTTAAGATCTGCGTCTCTAGAGCAAACCACTCTGGCTCACGTCCACCAACGGGGCTGAGGACACCCCTGCAGCCCAGGCTAGCTTTGGAGCTAGTGACTCACCACAGGAGTGGGGACTGCAGGCCATGGATTGCACCTGCCAGCTCCCTCCCAGCTTCACTAAGGCACCATTGACAAATAAAAAATCATACATTGCAGTGTACAATGTGTTGATATATGTGTACATCAGGGAACAATTAAATCAAGCTAATTAGCACATCCATCACCTCGCACACTTAACCTTTTTTTTTTTTCCTTTTGTAGTATTTAAGCTCTACTCTTGGCAACTTTCCAGGATGCAATATATTGTCAACTGCAGCCCACACTGTGCAGCTCCAGAACTCACTCCTCCCGTCGGGCTGAAGCTTGGTGGTGATTCCCCCCACCCCAGCCCCTGACCACCGGGTTCCAGTCTCTGCGTCTGTGAGCTTAATATTTTTACACACACACTTCAGGGGGATCGCAGAGCAGTTTTCTTTCTGTGCCTGCCTTATTTCACTTCCAGTTTCATCCATGTTGTCACAAATGGCAAGGCCTCCTGTTCTGAGACGGGGACAGTAAGTATTCCATGCCACATTTTGTCAGTCCACCAACGCGCCCCTTGAACACCTTGGTGGCTTCCTAGCCTAGGCCGTGGTGAATGCCTCTGCACTGACCCCGGGAGAGCAGGATTCTCTTCACCACACTGGTTTCAGTTCTTTGGGGTATGCACCCACACAGGCTGGACGTGTGGTAGCTCTAGTTCTAATTGCTTGAGGAACTCCATCCTGTTTCCCACAAGGGCTGCTCCACTCGTCCTTGAGTGGTGCTGGGATGGAGAGAAGCGTGGCCTTGGGCACAGGCCCCTCCAGGCTCAGGGCTCTGTGAACTCTGCCACTTGTGAGGCTGTGCAGGGCTTGCTTTGGTTTTCTATAAAATGAAGATAATATGGCACCAACTCTTTTGTGGGAGAGAGCATTTATTTTCCAACACATAGTCAGCATGAGCAGGTCCTACAGCAGTTTCTCCACAGATCACACATTCTTGAGGTGTTGTTAGTTCAACAGTGAGAGCCACCGGTGTGTTCTCCATAGCAACATCCACGTCACAGCATAAACAGACACTACGTGCTCACGCACAGTTCCAGGAGGAAGGGTACACCTTGCCAAAAATTTCTTTTTATTCATCCTAAAGTCAGGTGCAATAACTAAGAGACAAAACTTTGGGTCACAGCCTTAATCCAGTAAGGGCCTCCCACACAGTGGGAAGGAATTCTTGGCCCCAAAGTCTCATAATTTTCTCTATAGCATTACATGTACAAAAAGGTTAAAAAATTAAAAGAATCACAAAGACATCAGGAGTATCTAGCTGTTCCCACCAATATGCCATGTCTTGGATCTAAGACTGGGCCTGGGAATATTTCGGAAGTCATAAAATAGGAAAATAGGGATAATAGCTACAGAAATAAAAAACAAATGAGGTAGATATATTAAAGCTTTCACTCCCAGGGCTTGCTCTTCCAAATTGCAGCCTTCATGCAACTCAGGGAAAAATAAAAATCTTCATCATTACTTGGCCTTAACTCCACCAGAGAAGAAGGAAGGAAGAAAGAAAGGAAGGAAGGAGGGAGGGAGGGAGGGAGGGAGGGAAGGAAGGAAGGAAGGAAGGAAGGAAAGAAGGAAGGAAGGAAGGAAGGAAGGAAGGGAGGGAGGAAGGAGGGAAGGAAGGAGGGAGGAAGGGAGGAAGGGAGGGAGGAGGGAGGGAAGGAAGGAAGGAAGGGAGGAAGGGAGGAAGGAGGGAAGGAAGGAAGGAGGGAGGGAGGAAGGAAGGAGGGAGGGAAGGAAGGAAGGAAGGAAGGAAGGAGGGAGGGAGGGAAGGAAGGAAAAAGGAAGGAGGGAGGGAGGGAGGGAAAGAAGGAAGGAAGGGAGGGAGGGAGGAAGGGAAGGAGGAAGGAAGGAGGGAGGAAGGAGGGAAGGAAGGAAGGAGAGAAGGAAGGATGGGAGGGAGGGAGGGAGGGAAGGAAGGAAGGAAGTGAGGAAAGAAGGGAGGAAGGAGGGAAGAAAGGAAGGAGGGAGGAAGGAAGGAAGGAGGGAGGGAGGGAGGGAGATAGGAAGGAAGGAAAGAAGGAAGGAGGGAGGGAGGGAAAGAAGGAAGGAAGGGAGGGAGGGAAGAAAGAAAGAAAGAAAGAAAGAAAGGGAGGAAGGAAGGAAGGAGGGAGGAAGGAATAAGGAAAGAAGGAAGGAGGGAGGGAGGGAAAGAAGGGAGGGAGGGAGGGAAGGAAGGGAGGGAAAGAGTGAGGGAGGGAAGGAGGGAGGTAGGAAGAAAGGAAGGAGGGAGGGAGGGAGGGAAGAAAGGGAGGGAGGGAGGGAAGGAAGGAAGGGAGGGAAGGAGGGAGGGAGGGAAGGAGAAAGGGAGGGAGGAAGGAGGGAAGGAAGGAAGGAAGGAAAGAGGGAGGAAGGGAGGAAGGAGGGAAGGAAGAAGGAAGGAAGGAGGGAGGGAGGAAGGAAGGAAGGAGGGAGGGAGGGAGAAAGGAAGGGAGGGAAGGAAGGAAGGGAGGAAGGGAGGGAGGGAGGGAAGAAAGGGAGGAGGGAGGGAAGGAAGGAAGGGAGGTAAGGAGGGAGGGAGGGAAGGAGAAAGGGAGGGAGGAAGGAGGGAAGGAAGGAAGGAAGGAAGGTAAGAGGGAGGAAGGGAGGAAGGAGGGAAGGAAAGAAGGAAGGAGGGAGGGAAGGAGGAAGGAAGGAAGAAGGGAGGAAGGAAGGAGGAAGGAAGGAAGGAAGGAAGGAGGGAGGGAAGGAGGGAGGAGGAAGGAAGAAAAAAGGAAGGAAGGGAGGGAGGGAGGAAAGGAGGGAGGGAGGGAAGGAAAGAAGGAGGGAGGGAGGAAGGGAGGGAGGAGGGAGGGAAGGAAGAAAGGGAGGGAGGTAGGAAGGGAGGGAGGAAGTGCCGAAGTCTGGCTTGGCACAATTCAGGAGCCACTTGTCAAAAGAAACAAACTTTATTTTAGAACTACAAACGCCAAACAAAACAGCTCCTCAGGGGAAAACCCCTCAGAGCCCAACTGCCACCACCGGCTTCCACAGCCTCTCACCCCCACACCAGCCTCCCAACCTCCCCACAATCCTCCTGCTCTTGAGGCTGATTGGCTGGGTTGCGTGGGCAGAGCCAAAGAAGTCCCCCAATGAGCAGCTCCGTGGAGGAGCCAATCAGCTAGATGTTGCTGGGGCCGCTGTGAGCCAATCATCAGCTGGCAGTCTGAAGGGCAGGGAAACAGCCCAATGAACATCACCACAGAGGAGCCAATCAGCTAGATGTTGCTGGGGCCACTGTGAGCCAATCATCAGCCGGCAGCTGGAAGTTTGCTGGGGCCCCTTTGGCTGTGGCTCTCAACATCTCCCCCTCTCTGTTTAAACAACAAGCATGTGGCTTAGGGACCATGCCTGCCTTAGGTTGTCCAATACTACATATGGTCCTTAACCGTCTTCGGATGAGCTGACCTCAGGGCGTCAGCCTCCTGTCTTAGGTTGGTACCATTGTAATTGGATCTTACCCGTCATTGACTACCGGTCCAGTATACAGCCACACCTGTGGAGAGGTCTTTGTACCAGTGGGGGGGTGAGGTTCTTTGCCTCACCTCTGTTGCCCCCCAAATTTTAGCTGAATGATCATGACAAGCAGAAAGGAGGAAGATACACCAAGCCAATTGATGGCTCTTGTCATCAAGAATACGAGCAAAAATACCCCAACACTACCAAAAGTTGATGCACTAACAGATAGTTCACAATCCATACAAGTGAGTTCACAATGCATACAAGTGACACATAGTCTAGGCAAGTTCTGCAAGCAGTTCAGTGATGGCTATTGCAGAAGCTGTAGATTAGTTTTATCTTTGTCTTCACTGGCACTAGGATGAAGCTAGGAATTCTGGCAATAATGGCTAAAGAAAAAATTATGTAACATTCCAGAAGGCACTAAAAGAAAACAATTTTCTTAACAATTTACATTGTCTTCACCGGCACTGTGATGAAGATAGGAATTCTGGCAATAATGGCTAAAGAAAAAATTATGTAACATTCCAGAAGGCACTAAAAGAAAACAATTTTCTTAACA
>NC_135484.1:1656475-1683975 GCF_052094955.1 Ictidomys tridecemlineatus | reverse complement strand
TTGGCCCAGTCCCCAGCTCCTCTAATGCCAGAGTGCTAAGAGGGATTAGATGTGAGGCGTCCCCCAAGTCTCATGTATGAGGCAATGCAAGAAGGTTTAGAGGTGACATGATTGGGTCACGAGAGCCTTCACTAGTCGGTGTGTTGGTCACTGATGGGGACTAACTGGGTGGTAAGTGGGCAGGGAGGTGTGCTGGAGGAGTGGGTCGCTTGGTTCATGCCTGGGTTTATATTTTGTCACTGGGGAGGAGAGTCTCTTCTCTGCTTCCTGGTGCCATGTCCCCAGCTGCTTCCCTCTGCCACGGACTTGTACCATGATGTTCTGCCTCACTTAAGGCCCCCAGGTGAAATCAGCCGTCTCCGGACTGAGACCTCTGGAACCCAAAATGAGGTCCTCCCGGGCGTTTTTCCTGGTGTACTGGTCACGACCGTGAAAACGCTGACCGGAACGCAGGCTGTGCTGCAGAAGACGCAGCAGGAAAAGGCGGGGGGGCGGACGGAGGAGGGAACACCTAGGAAGCAGGGGCCTCGCCCCCGTGGAGACCCCCCAGCACACCACCCCCTTAACCTGGGCCGCACCCAGCAAAGCAGTCACTGAGGTGCCACCCCCTTAACCTGGGCCGCACCCAGCAAAGCAGTCACTGAGGTGCCACCGCCCTGCATGCAGGGCAGAGGGGAGGAGACTGGGACCCCTTGGTCCAGGGACCACGTGGTCCATCTCATGCCTCCCTGGCCCATGGCTCCTGGTGTCCTCACCATCCTCCTGTCACCTGGACGCTCTCCAGGCCAGCACCCTCTCTACCAGCCCCAGGTCCCGGCCCCCTCTGCACTCAGCAAAGCTGTGCTCCTGCTGCTGGGGGAACAGCCCAGGGCAGCACCAAGGCCCGGGAACAGGGGCTGGGCGGGAGCAGTGGCGCCTGCAGGTGCTGGCCCCGCCCCTGGCCTGCCCCCAATGGCTCCCCACCTGTTGCTCCTCCCAGGAGGGAACACCCTATCCAGGGAGACTCTCAAGAGGACGCAGAGGCGGACAAGGGGCTGTTTGAAGCTGGCGCCTTTGCAGTGGGCTTTCGTGTGGTCCATGGCATGACCAGTGGGCGACACCGCAGCGCGTGGACTGGGAAATGCGCCCAAATGACTGATGGCCACGAAGGCTCAAGACTCAGCAAAGCTCAGAGCGGAAGCCATCGCGCACACACACCATGCACCTCGCTCGTCACAAGCAAAATCTCCCATTTTAAGTTGGTGCCACTAAAAATAAGATCTGAGGAAAATAATCAGATTTTGCATGTTAAAACCCATTGAAAGTGACCTACTTATTCGTCACAAGGATAGAACAAAAGTTAAAGGATTAGGCAGACTATATGGAATTTGGCTGATTATTTTAGGTTTAATTTAACTAAAAATGATTTTATGTGTATGTATGTGTTCACAGTTAATTTCAAGAAGTTATGAATAGACTCTGAGATCACCAAAATGAACTCTGCCTTCACTATGATGTTACAAAAGTTGATAAAGTAGTTGACAATATGCTTATTTAGTTACATACATTGACAATTTGTTTCACTATATTGTGGCCAGAGGTCAGGGCACATGTTTGCCACAGTGTCTTGGTCTGTTTTCTGTTGCTGTAGTAGCATATACCAAGAATGGGTGACTTACAAGGAACTGAGGTTGATTTGGGTTCAGTTCTGGAGGCTGGCGTCCAGGAGCATGGTGCCCACTGGCTGTGAGTCTGCACAGAGGGAGGCTGGGACGTGGCGGGGCCGCACTGCCAGAGGGAGCCTGTAGGACTTGCAGTGGGTGTTTGCTGGCAGGGTTCATGGATTCCTGGCACCCCAGTGCTCCTACGACCCCCCGGTTCAGTCCCCTGCTCCTCAGCCCAGGAGGGAAAGCTGCTTTTGCTATTTAAGGTGCAGCTGCTGGGGAGTGAACCTCTGGGTGCTTCTACCAGCCAGGAGCAGCCTGGGGAGGAGCTCCCACTTCCCACGGGCTCCCTGCCGCGCACTTGTCCTCAGGATCCTGAGTCTACCCGCCAAGGAGCCCAAAGGCCCAGCAGATGCCCCGGGTGCTGGGGCACAGGGAGCACTGCGAGGCTGAGCGTGGTCAGTGCCTGAGGCCAACCAGAGGCCCAGGCCTGGAGGCTCTGACCTGGGGACTTCCCCCAGTCCCAGCGGCCAGAAGCCCAGGGGAAGGCGTCTCAGGCTGGTGGTTCTCCTGCCCGTGTCCTCAGCCTTTCCCTCTGCTGTGCACCCGATCTCCTGCCACCAGGACACTCATTGGCGCCATCAGACCTGCACCAAGGACCTCAGTCACGTCCCAGGTGCTGGAGCTGGGACTACACGTGAGAAGGTCACGTCCGAGGTCCTGGATTCCAGATTCGACACGCCCAGGCACCACCAGCACTCTGCTTTCCCATAAAGCGCAAAAAGAAAAACGCCAGACGTGACCAGGTGAGACTTACGGTCCTGCTGGGAACAGCAGAGCCACGCTGTGCCCTGGTCAGTAGGGGACTGTGCCCTGGTCAGTAGCCCCTGCTGAAGCTGCCTTTGCTCAGAGAGCCTGGCTGGGACAGAGTCCCCTCTCACCAGAGTGGCCAAACCAAGGCTGCCTGGACGTTGGGAAAGGCACCCTGGGCCGACCAGCCCTCAGGAGCGGACTGGTTGTGAGTTCTCCAGGGGCCATGGGGGCTGGTCCCTGTGGGCCTGTGGAGCCGCAGAGCGTCCTCCAAAGCACAAAGGCGCGGAGGCCCAGCACTCCCGGAGCATGTCCTCAGTCGGGACAAGAAAGACCTGCAGAGAGCAGTGGGAACAGGAATCTCCGTGGCAGCCAGCATGGGGCCTTGCCGGTGACCAAGGACCCTGGACCGGATGCTGTAGCACTGCTGGCAGCGAAGCCAGCCTGGGCCATGTTTGTGGAGGGCAGACTCACCTCAGGAGGAAAAGAAGGACCGTCCGTGGGCAGCCTCTGCCCCCTGCTGGCCGGGACCAGAGCCTCCCTAGCCGCCACCAGCCTGCGCTCAGCAGGCCTTCTTGTCCTGCCTGGTGGGAGCCTAAGTTCTCCACTCCCAGAGGGTTAGGTCACCAGGGCCCCGAGACCCCTCTGCTGAAGCCGCGGCCATGTGGCGCTCTTCTGGGACCACCGTGTCACCGTGCATAGTCCTGCAGGTGGGTGTCTGTCACTTCCTGGAGCTGGGACCCGGGTGCAGTGCAGCTCAGTCCCATTCCTGGACACCTGTGTGGCTTTTCCAGCCGTCACCTGGACAGGGGGCAGTGGTCCCAGGGGCAGCGGTGTCCACCATCTCCTGGGAACCCCTTTTCCACACTACTGGGGGGCTGAGTGCACACCTGCCGGCTCCTGTGCTCCTGGGAGAAGTCTGCGTCTGTCTCCTGCCTGTGTCCCGGGGCCCTTCTGGTTATTAACAGACAGGGGCCTCCTCCGCGTCTCCCAGACCCCACTCCTTGGTCCTCCTCCGGTAGCCTGGCCTCCCAGGGCAGTTTTCACCCAGCACGCACGCACAGGGCTGAGGAGGGTCAGGTCACCTCCAGCCCAGCCTGGCAGCCCCTCCCACAATGCCCCTCCCCCACCCCACACGGGCTGGGATCTCTGGTCCCACTGTCTGTTGAGAGACGTCAGGAACAGAACATCCGGTGGCAGGGAGCATCCTGGGGCTGCTGTGGTCACTCTCGCTCCCCTCCTGTATTTGCAACCCTGGCCTTGTCCACTGGCCTGGAGACCTGGGTGGCAGGGGCGGGAGGCTTTGCCAGGAGCCTTTCCCGAGATCTATGAAGTGCTGAGTTTCCAGGTGCACGGGGACCTTGATGAGGGACGAAGCAGGCATGTTCCAGAGCTCGGGCACCTGGGAGCAGAACACGGTGCCCCACGTCTGCTCACTCAGGCCAAGGGAAGGGTCACCCTGGGGCCATGGGGACAGAACACCACTGACCATGCACAGGTGATGACCTGGTGCTGTTTGCAGGTGAAGAACGTCCTGTGCCTTTGCTCCCTTCGCCTCTGGCCCCTGCCCAGGAGATGTGAGTAGCCACTCCCTGGTGTCTTGTGCTTTCTCCAGCTGGTGCCTCTCAGATGGTGGTCCCATGGGGGCGGGGACACTGCGCATTGCAGACCCCGCTGGGGGGGCACAGGGCCAGCCCACACAGCTAGGGCAGCGTCTGAACGAGGACCTGGGGCATGACATACCCTCTGCAGGGGCTGAGGCTGCAGATTTCCACGCTCTGGGACACATCACTGAGCTGCAGCACAGAGCAGGGACCCACCCTGGGTCAGCTGCAAGACCACTGCCACCCCAGGGACTCCGGGCGAAGGGTGGGGACCCAGTAGTTAGAACCTGGGCAGCGTCAGGCACATCCCATCCTTGGCACCCAGGTTTGTAAAGTGGGGGTCAGGGACAAAGCACCTGCCCGTGAGACGGTGTTGCTGGGGCTGCCTTCGTCCACGCCCAAGTTCAGGGCTGAAGCCAGAAGCCAACTCCGTGACGCGGATCCATCGAGGGCTTCCTCCTGCTCTCCATCCCCTGACTGCCAGCTGCTGGGTGCGGAAGTGGGCCACTAAGTCTGTCAGGGCCACAGAGAGGAAGGGCACCTGGTGTCCCTCTGTACTCCTGGACAGCAGCTCAGGAGCACCTAAATGGCACCCTGGGGGGCCATGGCATCCACCGCTGGGTAGGACTGAAATCACCACCCCCCTGCTCCTCCCCCACGGCTCACCAGATGCATAAAATGCAGAGAAGTCCACATCCTCTGTGCATTCCCACACCTGCCATGCAGGCTGCCCAGTCCACTCTTTACCTCTGGGTGGGGGGTTGTGGTCACTGCAGATGCAGGAGCTGGGCTCAGAGATGGTTGTGTCTTCTGAAAGACACCTGCCCATCAAGAGGGGACCTAGGCCTGAGCACAGGCTCCCACAACCAGATTCTGGCCTCTCCCCTGCCCATTCCTCCCTGCCTGCCTTCCGATGTGCTGGTGAGTGTGGCTGCCCATGGAAGCCCTGGCCTTCCCATGGGACCCTCCCCTGCCCTGGTCCTCATCAGTAGGCCTGCAATCTACAACTCTGCCCAGCAGAGGGAGCTGTCTCCCAGCTGTAGCACAAAGGCACCAGCCATAGAACACTTCAAGCCATGGCCACGCTGAGTCAGGAGGAGGAGAGGCCACCCCAGGTACTGTCCCTCACACGTGGCGCTGCCTTCATCTCTGCACGATGCACACCACACCAGCGGAACCTCTGGGTCACAGCCTTGTCCCCTCCCCAGAGCTTGGCTCCAGGTGTGTCTTTTGTGACTGGGCACAAGATAAGTCATGCCTGGACGAAAGGACACGCCGTGCTCAAAGGCAGGTGCCGGTGGGGCTGGTGGGAGACGCCTTCTGGGTGGCGTGGCCAGCTGGGGTCTGTCTGCTGGCTCCTGGTAGGCTGGAAGGGCAGCAGGCACTGCCCAGCGAAGGCCCTCGCGTGCATGAGGAGCTGATGGCCACCTTTCTGGTGCCCAGGAAGAGCCAGATCCAAATCTCTATGATGCTGCCATGAACACTGGATCAAACCGTCACCATGTGGGACGTACCGTCAGACCATACACTTAGGCCGCACCTCATAGTTTTCAAGGTAATTTGGCAAGAAAACATGCATTTATTTTACACAATGCATGCTTATGGTGATGTGTGTGTGTGTGTGTGTGTGTGTGTGTGTGAGTTCACAAGAGCACTGTCTGCTGACACGGCCTGGGAAAGCCCTGAGTGACATCCTGCCTGCAGTCGGAAGTACAGACACTTGCTTTGGGCTTGACCCTCACGACCAGCTTCCCCACTCCCAGCCCCTCCCCAGCTTTGGAGCATCAGGAATCCTCAGAGTAAACCAGGCAGGGCTGGCGGCTCTCAGGGCAGAGCTTCCCGGGAGCCCCTAAGGCACCTGTGTCCACGTCCCGAGCAGGGACACAGCCTTGTGGCGTAGTCCCCCTGGGTCAGTGCTCGCCTCAGCTGGGACCAGCCAAAGTCCCTGGCTAAAGCTGTCCTCTCGCCTCGCCCAGTGCTCCTGGAGGTGGCCAGAGACCATGTCCTCTACCCTGTTATGTCCTGAGTCCCCCTGACCCCCCCAGGCTCAATGTTCTACTAGAAGAGTCCCCAGAGCTCAGAGTGTCACACAAGTGCTACAGATCACTAGAGCAGTGAGATCAAAGTCAGCAGAGAGGAAAGCCGCCCGGTCCAGCCCTCGTGGGCCTGCAGGGACTGTGACAGCACCTGGATGGGAGCGCCAGCCAGGGAGGCCCCCGAGCCTTCAGGTCCAGGGTGTCCCTGGGGTGGGTCACACAGGACGGAGCCTCCCTGTGGCTGACCTCAGCCACCCCAGGAGTCAGACTGAGGCCCACACACATCACAGTCAGGTGACTCCTGCCCGGCAAAGGCCAGGCAGAGATGGTCACCAGGCGGGATGTCGCAGGACTCAGACTGGGAGCCAGGTGGGCTTGGAGCCAGGCACCATGAGCTCCCCAGGGTCAGTGCGGCACAGGTGCCGTCCTCGCAGGTGGGAGCCAATGGGGACACAGGCAGCTGGCTGTCTCAGCTGCCCCAGGAGGAGGGGTGGGCAGAGCAGGTGTCCGGCTCAACCCCTTCAGGAGCTGGGAGGAGGCAGAGACCTGGAGCCTGGTGAGGGCCTGACCCAGCAGAGGGCACCGGGCGTGGGGGGTTGGGAACCCACAGCCCAGGCTTGGGCTCCCAGAGCCAGAGAGCGGGAAAGAGAGCAAGGACAGAGGCCGACAGAGGAGGTAGTGAAAGGGAGGCCATGCTCTGTGTCAGAGGAGTGGCAGGGTGTGGGAAGTGACAGCCATGACCAGGGCAGAGCTCCCCAGGAGTTCTGGTCACTCCTGTGACCATGATGGCCTCTGCACCCTGCTGGTCCATGCACCTCATCCTACAAACAAGCCCCAGAATGGACCCTAGACCACTGTCTCTCCACATAGGAGGAAGAACCCGGGGCTGGGGTGGGAGTCCCACCACCAGTGTCAGAGCAGGATCAGCACCCTACCCTGTGCTGGGGGTCCAGCCCGTCCTGCCCCTTGGAAAGAGCCCTGAGGTCCAGGGACCAAGGCAGAGAGCAGAGGACAGATGCTGACAACGTGGGACAGTGGTGCATGGCCTCACCAGCCACACCCCCAGCCGAGACAATGTCACAGGCCAGCTGAGTGCCAAGCTCCGCGTGGGCCCAGCCTCTGCACCTAGCGCACCGTCCACTGGTGGCCCTGGTCACTAAGGTCCCGTGAAGCTGTGAAGTGACTTTTCGAATTGCAACTTGGGCAAAATGAGAACTGCTTTCTCTTGCAGTGAGCGTCCAAGAAGGGGAGCAGCTGGGTAGCAGGAGCCTGAGGTTTCAGAGAAGAAAAGCCGGTGAGAGGGGCTCGGAGCCAGCCCAAGGCAGCAGCTTCCCAGAGCTGCAGAGCGCAGCACTGAGAACGGTGGGCAGGAGGGAAGGAGGAGCCCAGTGCAGCCCTGGGGAGCACCAGGAGGGGGTGGAGTGCAGCCCTGTCCTGCCCCACCCACCCAGGGAGCACCAGGAGGGGGTGGAGTGCAGCCCTGTCCTGCCCCGCCCACCCAGGGAGCACCAGGAGGGGGTGGAGTGCAGCCCTGTCCTGCCCTGCCCGCCCAGGGAGCACCAGGAGGGGGTGGAGTGCAGCACTGTCCTGCCCCGCCCACCCAGGGAGCACCAGGAGGGAGTGGAGTGCAGCCCTGTCCTGCCCCACCCGCCCAGGGAGCACCAGGAGGGAGTGGAGTGCAGCCCTGTCCTGCCCCACCCGCCCAGGGAGCACCAGGAGGGAGTGGAGTGCAGCACTGTCCTGCCCCGCCCACCCAGGGAGCACCAGGAGGGAGTGGAGTGCAGCCCTGTCCTGCCCTGCCCGCCCAGGGAGCACCAGGAGGGGGTGGAGTGCAGCACTGTCCTGCCAGGCCCGCCCAGGGAGCACCAGGAGGGAGTGGAGTGCAGCCCTGTCCTGCCCCGCCCGCCCAGGGAGCACCAGGAGGGGGTGGAGTGCAGCCCTGTCCTGCCCCACCCGCCCAGGGAGCACTGCACCCTTCGCCCCTGGAACACTGTGTTCCTTCAAGGCCTGGGAAACCTTCATCTCCTCCCAGCTCCCCACCCTGCTCCAGGCCTCTGCTCCCCACTAAATGAGGGCTGGAGGGTCCAGGCCCAGCCCAGCTGCGGGTTTTGGACTCAAAGACAAAGCTCAAGAGGTGGAGAAGCACAGGCTCACGTGTGACCCCTTCTCTCCCACCCACAAGCCACACCCCGGGCAGGAGAAAGGTGCCGCGTCCCTCGGGAGTGGACCTGCTCTGAGCCTCCCACATGGCCGGCTGCAGCTGTCTGCAGACTTTGTGCCTGTGGCTGAGTGTCACAGGGTGGGAGGGTGAGGCCCCAGCCCTCCCCACGCGGTAACTGAGGTGCCCATGACTTCCCCAGAAGCAGGGCTCAGAGGGCAGCACCTAGAAGCCAGCCTCATGCTGCAGGTGAGAAGGGGCACCCAGGGAGGTGCCCAAGGGTTGGCACCCTGGCAGAGTCCCATGTCATCTGCCTCCGGGGCCGCAAGCCCCCCAGCCTGCAGGAAACCAGGGCAGGTGCAAATCACTCCCCACCCCAGCTGTGATCCTCAGGGCAGGGAGGGCAGGGCAGGGAGGGCAGGGCAGGGCTGCTCTCAGCTCCCTCCTTCCCTCCTTCCCGCCCACAGTTCTCAGTGCTGCTTCTTGTTGCTGGACAGTGCTGAGGGCCGTTGCCAAGTAGGAATGACGCATCGAAATCCTTGCCAGCGTACCCCATGTTAAATGGACTTGCCTTGGAAATTTGCTGTGACCTTGCTTGTGTGTTTGAGAAAGGTGACCCTGCTCAATGACCAGGGTGGATCCAGGATTAGGGTGTATCCTGCAGGTTTGAGGAAGTATCCCGGTCCTTGGGTTTAGGGCGTGCCCTGTTTAAGACAATAGGAGTTTTAGGGAAGTTGGAGGTTGAAGATTATTGCTGCTGGGAGTAGGGCGTGCCTGCTGCCTGAGTTCCCGCTGAGTTCTCGTGGAGAGAAAGTATTTAGGACGTGAATTGTGCGGGATTTTTGGGATTTTCCCAGAACCTGTTTGTGTAGAGGCCGGTGTGAGTTCGGGAATAAAGGATTGCTGTTTGAATGTACTAGGTGTGTGGTGGCTCGTGATTCAGTGCCAAGCGGAGACCTTGGCAGGACAGGGCCTTGCGGAGCATTGACCAAGCAGCTTCTCGAAACTAAAGGGGCTTCTTGAGAGGCAGACTCCGCTGACGGCAGCGTGCCTTCTGCAGCCACTGCGCCTCACTGGCCACTGTTCCCTGTCTGCAAAGAGGTGCTGCTGCTGGGCTGTGTGGAGACCCTCAGAACAACCCAGCTGAGCAACAGGTCCCTCGGGACTGCGTTGGATTCTGACAATATCACAGCTATGGATGTGGCCCATCCCAGGATCAGTGCCACAGCCTAGTTGGCTGCTGCAGTGACCATGTGTCCCACAGAAAGGCTGGGGGCCAGTGCCCAGGAGAGTGGGGTAGTGGCCAGTGCTGGGTACAGCGAGAACGGCTGGCAGCCCTCTGTTCTTCCTCCTGTCCCAGGGCTGTGTGGTGTCCATCACAGCCCAGCAGCTCTGGCCCAGGAGCACAGTCAGCGGGCACAGCCCGACGGCGACTCCCTGCTGCAGTCAGGTAAACAGAGTTTGCGAGGTGGGTGAGGTAGAGACCTGCTCCAAATGGTCCAGCTGCTGAGAAGCCAGCCTCCACCCCAGAGCCAAGCCGGTCCAAGGAAGGGGCATGACCTTGGAAAGATCCCCAGAGCACTCCTAGGCACATGCCCACCTGCTGAGTTGTTTGTTTACAGATAACAGGAGAGGTCTGCTGCCCAGGTCCCTGACTCAGTCCGGCTAGGAGGGGACCCCTAGCAGCCACCAATCAGCATGAGACACAGAAATACCTGGGATGCCAGGTGACCCCCCAGTGGTTTATGGTGGTTGATCACGTGTTGGGAAACCACGTAGTTCAGCAGGAACACCCCTCGTGGCCTAAACCAATCAGTTTGTAAAGGTAAAATTTCTAAGCTGACTCTAAGCTGCAAGAGTCTGAGTTAAAGTGTAAAAGACTGGGGATTGTAAGGTTTCTAAATTGAAAGGCTTGGGCTAAAAATAATAATAATAGGCCAGGTATTGTTAAAATTCCTCTGCTACTCCCAGAACCTGTAATCTCTGTAGCTGTTAGAACAATACCTGAACTGCCCAGTAAATATTTCCATTGATTCCCTGGTTGTTTATTAGCTAAGGGCTCCAAATAGCTCAGACGTAAGCATCCAGGCCACAAAACCAATCAGTTTAAATGTGTACCCCACTCAGGGGTGACCAATCACCTCTGCCCAGACTGTTCCTGCCAATAGATGTACTAATCATGGCTCAGGGTTGTTGTTCAATTTTCCCGCGCCTCAAGATGATTTGTTCTGATGTATGCAAAGCCCCCCACCCTCTCCAAAAAGTGTACTTAAGCTCTGCTTGACCTCTGCTCTGGGCTCTGGGCTGCTCTCCCTTCCTGAGTGAGCCTTGAGCCCCAGCATGCTGTTCAATAAAACTTCCCCCTGCAATTGCATGAAGCTGGTCTCTTGTGTGGTCTCTCCCTCCGACGGTCCGCCAGACCCTTACAAGTTCAAAGGAACCCCCTCTTGTACTAACCATCACCCCTACCCAACTTGTTCCCGCCATGAATGTGCTAATCATGTGTTAGATTGTTTTATGTTTTTTCCCGTGGTGTGTGATGATTTGCTAAGAGACACTATGATGTATGTGGGGGTCCCTGCCTTCCCCAAAGAGTGTGTAAAACTGCTGCAAACCCTGGGCTTGGGCCTCTCAGCGTCACCAGTTGCTGTGTGTGGAGGACCCAGCTAGCTCGCAATAAACACCTCTTTGCTGCTTACCTCCATCTTGGTCTCTGGTGGTCTTTTGGGGGTCCTGAATCCGAGCATAACACTGCCCCCGATCATGAACCGTCAGAGAAGAGTCAGGCCCCCATGCAGCTGCTTTGGCAGGGACAGGAGGGGGTTGGCAAAAGGATGTGGGAGGCCACAGCTAGCCTGGAGCCTGGAGTTGGTAGAAACTTCCCCCAGCGTTGTCTGCGCCGGGCTCGCTTGGGTTTTTAGGAATCACTGGTGAGCCCCCAGAGAGGGGCTCTTAAAACCTCCCAAGTGACTGCTGGGACAGCGGGTCCTGCCTCAGGCCAGTGCAGTGCCACAGGAATGTCAGGCTGCAAGGATCCAAGGGCGCAGGCCTCCCTGCCCCAGGGGCCTCCTTACCACTGTGCCCAAGGTCCCCGCAAAGTCAGAAGTGACCTTGTGGCCCATGTCTCTGGGCACTGCCTCACTGAGGCCCCGGCACCCTGTGCTTGGATGCCGAAGGTTCAGATGGCTGCCTCAAAACCACTTGATCCAGGGGGGGCGTCCTGGTCCTCCAACACGCACCCCTCTCTCCAGAGCCTTCCACACCCACCATTTCAGGAGAGGAAAGAGGAACGCCAGGCTCCTCCCCTCACAGCAGGGAATGCCCAGCCCCAGCTGTCCCCTGGATGCAGGGACTAACCCGCGTAACCGCGCACCCCAGCCCTCTGCACAGGTGCTGCCTTCCCATCTGCTCCTGAGTTGTGGGGTGACCTGGAGCGGCAGCTCTCTTTGCCACCCAGCCTCCTGCAGAGTCGGCACCCCGTTCCCTGGCTCCCGAGAGACCAGCTCCACAGTCCCAGGTTGCTCTCTGCCCAGTGCTTGTCATTCCTACGCGTCACAAAGCCCAAGGTCCTAAGTGGAGCCACTCACCCCAGCACACCACCCCCCAGTCCACTCCCAGACACGGGGAGCACTGTGCAGAGGTGTGGCAGGTGTGCTCATCTGAAGCCCCCAGGGCTGGGGTTGGAGATGAACTGCTGGGGCTCGTGTGGTGGGATTGGGAGGGTAGGGCCTTTAAGAGGTGGAGACTGGTGGGGTACCACATCGGACCCTGTCCTGAAGGTGTTTGGGTTCTGCTCAAGTGACCCTGGGTAATTCTTCAGAGAGGGCTGTTTAAGAAGCTGGGGCCTGGCCCCACCAGTCCTCTGCTTTCACCTTGGCACATGATCACTTCTTCCCTAGTGTTTCTGCCATCCTGCCAGGGAGCTGTGGCCAGGCAGGGACTATGCTGTTTGGACTTTCAGCCTCCAAAACTAAATAACCCTCTTTTCTTCCTAAGTGGCCTCACCTCAGGTATTTCGTTATGGTCAGGAAAGCTGGCTAATATAGAAGCCTGGCTAGCTAAGTCACTTCTGCTGCTGTAATCTCTAGCAAGGACACAGGGCATCTGTTAAGTGACAGAATTTTATCAATCATGTCTTGGAAAGTTATGGCTGCCTTGTTATTTTCATTTAAGTGTTAATCGCCAATGGCCACCTTTTAACTTGGATCCCTGATGCAGGGGAAAGGTGTTCTCTGGCTCATCTCCAGTTCTAATCTGAAATGCCACCATCTGCCTCTGCTGGTTCTCAGCTGAGAGTCACAGCGGAGCGTCTGATTACCTGAAGGTTATCGCAGAGGGTGCTGCAGATCCCTGCAGAGTGACTGCAATTAGTGCACCTCAACTCCCCCGTTTCCGCCTTCCCGACATGCCTCTCAGGGATTCCCCGTCCTCGTCAAGGACCCCTTCAGTTGCTTTGTGAATGACAAGAGACTTTAAAGTGGCTTGAATGGAAACTGTCCTGGCTGATGAGCGAGACCTGACCATCGGTGCTCCAGCCAGGTTTCCAGCCACAGAAGGAGAAACCAAAGCAGGACGCGGAAGGCCCTGCCCAGGCCAGCCTGCAGGCAAGTGGGAGGGTGGATGGGTGCCTGGCTCAGCCTGCAGGAGGCACGGCAGTGTCCCTTCTGCAGGGCAGCGGCCCCGCTGGAGCAGGACGGCCATCTCTCAGCATCTGTAGGATGAACAGTTTCTTCTGGTGTCTCCACAAACTGCCCTGAACTGGATTTCAGAAGACCTATTATGTACTTAAAATGACTAGCACATTTCTTAGGTTTTTAAATAAAAATATAGAAAAGTTTTAATTTTCGAATTTTGTCTCAGTTGATGCCCACAGTGACCTTTGCACGTGGCTGTTCCCTGGTCCACAGCTACAAGGACATAGGTTCCAGGCTCCACGCTGTTCCCAGGGTGGGCAGATGCACTGAGCTGCTTTTGCTCTGGGGCTGGACGAGTCGTCCCCAAGACCAGACCACGGCCAGGGCCAGCGGGGCAGGAGGCACGCGAGTGTGCACGGACCTTATACCACTCCACACTTGTGGGATGCTCGTAACTTAGAGCATCGCTGTCAGCTCTGAGGACAAGCCCCTGAAGTGGCAGAGGTCCTGCGGAGTCCCCACGGCTGCTCTGTTTCCACAGTTGCCGTGTCCCTTGGCGGCTGTGAGAGCGGTTTTGGGGTGGGAGTTAGACACGAGGCTGCCATTCCTTGGGCCTTTCCTAAAGTAAACCCGTAAGCCACGACCTGAGAAGCGGCCAGCAGGCTTTGATATTCCCACACAGCCAGGGAGGGCGAACATTCAGAGAAGGAGCCGCCTCCACTCCAAGGTGGCAGACGAGTCCTTCCCTAAGAACTGGGAAGGCCAGAGAAACAAAGTTGGGGCAACTCACAGCGCCGGCATTTCAGGGTGGGGACGTTGACAAGGGCTCTCAAGATCTAGCTCCTGAGCTCTTCACCTGGTCGTGCCTGCAGCAGGCCCCGGTGCCTGGTTACCGTGGTCCAGCCAGTGCTCACTCATCTTCAGGAGGAGGAAGCGACAAACCAGAAATGCCGAGGGAGCTTCGGGGAAGGCCGAGTGGCTTTGAAGCAAGTGGCTTCAAAGGGTCGCCCCAGGAGGGTGTAAAGACTGAGGGGTTTTAAAGAGCCATTGAGTACATACATTCATCCTTAGAATCTCCGCGGTAATAACGATGCAGTGCCCATTCTAAGTTCTGATACACAGTGCTGTTTCAAGATGACCTGCTGGTGTCTTGGTCTCTTTGCTACAAATACACTGCCATTTCAAAAAAAAAATCTGAATTACTTAAAACTTAAAGTCAAGACCATTGTCTTAACTCTTCAGTTTTATGCAAAAAAAAAAAGTAAAAAAGGAAGAAAGAAAAATATGAACCCTTGTGCTGTCTCCAAAACTGCAGGATTATTTTGGACAATTTTGAATTCCTATGCTCACACATGCACACACACACACACACACACACACACCTACACATACCTACACACACATACACACATACACACACATACCCACACTTACACACATGCACAAACACACACGCACACATGCACACACATACACACATGCACACACACACACACACCTATACATACCTACACACACATACACACATGCACACACACATACACACACATACACACATGCACATACACACACAGAGTGCTCCTCACAATAATGGCAACACTAGTCACTTTTGTTAAAAATACTAAATAATGTCATTTTAATTTTAAAAATAATTAAATTCTCTTTATTTCGACATTAGTTGGTTATTTTTCACAATGCTAATTTTATTTGTCTGCTAATATTATTACAATTAAAATATATTGAATATATATTTATCAATCCATATTTCATTTAATGTCCTTAATAATTTAAGAAGAAAATCAAAATATTTGTCACATTTGTGAAAGACGGCCAAGTCCGTAGTCACGTCTCAGTCTGTTTGGGCTACTCTACCAAATCCCACAGACTGGCTGGCTTCACACAGCTTGTTGCTCCTGATCTGAGGCCGGGAGTTCAGGGCCACAGCAGGGTTGGTGTCTGGCCAGGCTTCCTGTTGACAGGCAGGGCTCCTTACAGTGGCCTCGCATGGCAGAGGGGCAAAGGCTCCTCCAGCATGTTTAGAAGGGCACTGGCCCCTCCAGAGCGCCCTGCCCCTTGGCCTGGACACCTCTTCCAGGCCCCTCCTTGGGGATTCGGTGACCACACATGAATCTGTTTTTGTGGAGGAGCACCAATATTCAGCCCCCTAAATTCATGTGCGTCTCACATGCAAAGCCCATTCATTCAACATGGATATCCCCCAAATTCTTATTTCAGCATCAACTCCAAAGCCTGACGTCCAGGGTCTCAGGTAAATATCCTCTGCTCAGAGCAGTGAGACTCGGAGCAGGGTTCATTCTGAGCTGACTCCCCACCCACGTGAGCCTGTGAAATCAAACCAGTCACCTGCTTCCCAACAGCCGTGGTGGGACCGGCACGGGATAGACCTTCCCATGCAGAAGGGCAGTGGGAAGAAGAGGGTCAGAGGCCTTCACTGAGTCCTTAAGTCTGGAGATCACTGCGGGCCCTGCCTCCCAGACACCTTGGGTCGGTTGGGCCTACCTGGCTGCCCAGGGCAGCCCAGGCCCTGCGTCCCCACAGCTTGCTGGGTGCTGGTGCTGCCCACACAGAAGCAGGCCCACAGCTCTCCCAGGCTGGGTCACAGGTTGGGGTAATGCAGACAGCCCTTCCCTGGCTCCCCTAGGTGCGGCCCCAGCGGGGACACTCTGCCGCAGTCCCCTCAAGGTGCCCCCTGCCTGGGTGTGATCCCGAGGCTCAGGCAGCTCTTCCTTCAACAGCAGGGGAGGTAGCCAGGCCCCACATCACATGCACTCTGCTCCAGAAGACACTACCTCCTGGGCCCTCCAGAGCTGGCCACTGTCCGGTACCCACCTGGTCCCCCTGAGCCTTCCCAGGGCAGCCGCTGGGAGCTCTGCTGGAATGTGGAAGAGATGGAGCGATGCTGGCCCACGCAGCGGGAGGGGCCACCCTGCTAACCCCTGACAGGCCTTTAGGGCTGTCCTCCCTCGTCTGATGAATATTGACTGCTGACCCACACTAATGTCCTCATCAAATGGCCACTTGGCCTCGCCCTTGGTGCTCTCTCCCAAATATACTTCCTCATTTTTATGTGGTCAGGCTATTAATTTTCTAAATCTATAAGGTCTCTCTCCATTGTGTTTAAAAATTCCATCCTCAAGAATTTCACTGTAAGAACTCAAGAGAAGCCTTGCCACACTTCCAGCACTTTGCTTAGAAATGTCTTCAGCCAAATATCCTGTTTCACAGCCCACAAGTTCTACCTTGGACACTAACACGATTCAGCCAAGCTCATGGCCCCCGATAGCAAGGCGGGTCTGCTCCAGGCCCCAGCTGCATGTTCCTCATTTGCCTCTGAGACCTCTTCAGAATGGCCATCACGGCTCACGTTTCTGCCCAACATTCCGCTCAGGATCACTTTGGGACTCTCTAAGAACATCAAGGCTCTCCCACAGTGCTCCCCTCCTCCTCTGGAGCCCCACCAGGGTAGCCCTAGCTCTCCATTCAAGGCAATGTAGACTTGTCTAGCCTGCACCTCAAAATTCTTCCAGCCTCTACCTGTTTCCCAGTTGCAAAATAACTGCCACGTTTGTGGGTATTTGTTATACCAGCACCCACACTTTTCAAGACCAATTCTATATATTATCCTGTACTGATTGCTCTAACTCAATATCACAGCAGTAAGCAGTGTGGCTTGTAAAAAACAGAAACTCATGTTTACAGCTCTGGAAACTGGGAAGTCCAAGACCAAGGCCGACTTAGGGTCGAGTGAGAGCTTCCTTCCTGGTTCATGGTGGATTTTCTCACCCTGTGCTCACATGGTGAAAGGGCCAACAGGCCCCACCAGTATTGGGCTCTCTTAAACACCTAAGTGCTTAGAGGATCCGTTTCTTGGTCTGGGTGGATCAGGGCTGGAACAAGTCCTCGGGGACACAGGTTCCGTCTTCAACACACACACACACACATACAAAAAAAAAAAATTCTATTGGGGTTGGATTCTGGAAAACAGGAACAGAAAGGCTCAGGACCACCTCACAGGTGGTCCCTGGAAAATGCTGTCAAAACCCGGGCCCAGACTTTGTGAGCCTGAGGTGCAAGTCCTGGGCATCCCACTGGGATGAAGGGACGGCCAGGCTGTGGGGGTGATCATGCCTCTCCTGGGTGTCAAAAGGGAGGGCCATTGCTCGTCCCCAGCTCAGCCCAGGTCACACCTTCCTGGCTGGCCCCTTGGGCAGCCCCGTTGCCCCAGGCTCAAGCCTGGTTTCTGGGGCCAGTTGCTAAGATGAGGCTCCTTAGAGAAGAGCTCTGCCTCACGGCCTGAGGGACTTCCATCAGTCCCCACCACTGACGGCCGCCCTCTGTCTCTGGACCTGGGTGATGCCTCTGGCCTCCAAAGAGCCTGTGGACATGCACATCCTAGTGCTGGGTCTCCAAGCCCTCACTGCCTCTCCCTCCCTCCCTCCCCCATTTCCAGGCAGCAGGGCGAATGGTGGACCTCATTGCCCATCAGCTAGGGAGAGTGGGAACCGAAGGCGGTGTCCTGCTCTGCCCAAACGCAGCACTCAGCGGAGACCCCCTTGGCCTCAGCCAGCTGGCCAAGCAGTTACTCACATCTTCTCTCGGGGCACTGTGGGGAGGGTGGCCGCTGAGGCGTCCACAGTCAGGACTGGCTGCTTTGAAGTCGCGCTGCGGCCACAGCTCCGGAGCTCAGCTTGTGGTCCAAGGAGGACGCGGCCCTTGGAGTCCAAGGTCACAGGGGCCTGCATGCCATGCCGTTTGCTTGCCAGTGCTTTGCTCTGAAGATGTAGCTCTCCGTATCGCCTCCTCTCAGGCCGCCCTGCACGTGCCTTTCTGCTCAGGGTCCCTCTGCTATGTTACCACTTGGGGTTAACTTGGGTCAGCTCCCATTCTTTCCTGGTGGTTTTCAAATGCTGCTCCCCAACTTGCTTCAGATCCGAGCGCCAGTCCCGACTGCTCAGGTCGGCCTGGCTGGTTGTCCTGGGTCACGGGCTGCCCCAAGGTTTACAGGTGCCCCCGCCCTGGTTTACAGGTGCCCCCGCCCTGAGAACCTGGAAATGAGGAGAGGTTCAGGCAGGACCCTTCTCCCTGGCTCTGCCTCGGGTCACAGACTCGTCCCTGGCCCTTGCTCTTCCTCCCCCCAGTCCTGAGGTGGAGACGTTCTCTGCATCCTAGGGCTAGCGAAGTCAGCTAAGGCTTCATGTCCCCAGGTTCCTAAATAGCAGGGGGCTTCAGTTGTCCACTCAAGGAACATTTGGAACCAGTTTCAAGAATGGACATGAGCAGGAGAAGCCAGTCAGTGGCCTTCTGAAGTCACAAGCTTAAACATCGCCCCCAGAACACGATTCCTCCCCCAAAGAAACCTGCAAGCCTTTGCTACCGCCTGGAGGTGCTGGGTTCATGTCTCTGCTCAGCAAAGAACTGAAGGGCAGGACAGAGACAGCAGCAAGCAGCAGGTTTATTGCAAAGGTCACACAGGGGCAGACAGACGTCTCAGAAGAGGAGGCCCAGAGCTGGGAGTCCTGTTGTGGCCTGTTCTTTCTATGGTCTCTGGATTCCCTCCTTTCCTCGTCTCCCCACCTGCACTCTCCTCCCTATTAGTGATTGGTGTCCCCTCTGTCCTCGCGTCTGTTTTAGTCTTTCCATTGGATCTCAGCTTAGGAGTACAGAGTGTCTATCTGATTGGGTCCCTGCTTGTGTATAGGAGCGCTTTGGTCAAGCAGGAAGTTGATGTCCTGAGCCATCCACAGGCTGCACGTGGGCCACCGTGCATCAAGCCCAGAGGATAGGAACATCTGGTGTCTGGAAGTGACCCGTGGACACATTGTGAATCTCTATCCTGCACAGCACCTGAGATAGGTGTAGTGCTAGGAGCCACTGCAAAAGTATTACATTCATACGGAAATTGGACTCCTACTGTTCACCTAGGCCCGTTTGGGAACTCAAGTTACAGGACTCCCGGAGAGTTCCCATTGGTTGGGGAAGGATGGTAGGAGGGTGTTCCGGGGGAAGTGGAGCCCCCCCCTGTCTGGTAGAGACACACGTGTGCGGACCGGCTTGTTAGGGGGACACACACGGCCTCTTACAAAATAAAACTTTGTTTCAGTTTGACTGGCTTGTGTTTTTGTGCTCAGCCGGGTTGCAGGATCGCAAGCCGGCGTGCACTGACAGCGACCGCGCGGAAGCACCCAGCAGGAAGGCGGCAGGTGAAAACAGCAGCAGCGGCAGGAGCAGAGCTAAGGCTCATGCGGCCCCGGCCGTGCAGCCTGCAGCAGTGTAGCCTGCCAAGATGCCAATCAACCTGCTGACTCCAGACATCACGAGGCAAGACTCGGCCCTTAAACCTCGACCCTGCCTTTGATGTACCCCTTCAATAAGCCACCTGAGCCACCTTTCCTGTCCGGTTCCAGCGCCCATGTGGACTGGATCTACCAGGGGCTCTGCTTTTTGAAAATATATTTCTGACTCCTTATCTCTTGTTCTTTTTTAAAAAATATTTTTTTAGTTGTAGATGGACACAATGCCTTTATTTGTTTATTTTTATGTGGTGCTGGGATCAAACCCAGTGCCTCACACGCTAGGCAAGTGCTCTGCCCTGAGCCCCCGCCCCAGGCCCAGCCTCTGTTCTTAACTAATTCTTCTAGGCCTTAATCTCTCAGGTGGCTTACACCCTCCTCCGCAGGAAGAATAACCCCCAATGAGACGCTGCCCATCGCCCCCTGTAGTTGACGTGTCCGGAGACCCTCTGCATGCTCCCTTGTTGTAGCACTGCCCTGACCCCTCACTTGCCATCTTGCCCTGACTGCCTAGGCCTCTCTACGTCTCCCTCCCCAGGACTAGGAAGACACCATTCTCACCTGCACAAACACTAGGAGTCTTTCTCACCGTACAATCACTAGGCAGCTTCTCCCCATCCTTCCCTATAAACTCCTCCAGGATCAACAGATCAAGGCAGATTTTCCAAGCTCCTGGTCTCCTTGCCAGTTGGCCTCTCAGTAAAGCACTTTCTCTTTGCAAAAACTGATGTTGCAGTATCAGCTTCCACACGGAGATCCAGAGATCCCTGGGATGCAAGAAACTTAAGTTAGACACTGTGCAGGCTCCACCACCACTGGACTGCAGATGGCGGCAGAGCTGCGTGACTTTGCAGAGTGGCCTAGTCAGCTGTGAGTCCACCAAACCCACCTTCCTTCCACGCCCGGGAGATGGCACCCCGAGCCACTCTGGTGGCAGGCAGCCCTGGCCATGAGCGCAGACCCTGTGATCCGTGACAGCTGAGTTCAGAGCCTTCTGAGGAGCGAAGGGCTCCCACTCATTCATCGTTCACCTGCCAGATGGGAGGAGAGTGGGAAGGAGACTCAGGAGGGGCGGGAAGGGCCCTGCAGAAAGTATCTTACTGACGGGGAGCCGGCCACCACTTTGGGATTAAGCCACTGAGATCTGGGACACTGGGAAGGCTGTGGCAGCCGGCAGCACCCTAGGGAGCACGGGCTGCTCACTCAGCCCCTGGGGACCTAGACACAGCTCCCCAAGAAGAGGAAGAGCCCACCTCCCTGGCTATAGTCAGGCCAGATCAAGTGGCCCGAGGTCTGCAGGGCTCCTGTGCCCAGGTCCTCGTAGGGGCTGGGTAGGAACTCAGCTCTCCTGCACTGGGGCAGCCTCTGTGTCTGCCTTTCCTGGAGTCTCTCTTGTCGGTTCATCTCTGTGAGACAGGCGTTGCTGTCACTTGGGTGAGGGGCTGCCCCACTACCGGGCGAGGGATGGTGAGTTTGCACAACTCAGTAGAGGTGGCCACTAGAAGCTCGGCAGGGGGGTGAGAGGGATCTTCAGGGCGTCTGTCCTGGTCAGAACATCCAGGCCTCTGCAGGGGCCTCAGAGACCCTGGCAGGGACCTGCCTCCTTAGGGCCAGAGGAGTGGCTCCTGACTCGTGTCTGACCAGAAGAGGCCGGAAGGTCAGTAAGCATCGTGGGCTCCACCTGGCAGTCCCACAGGTCCCCTCAGAAGGAACCTGTGTTGGCCTAAGGCTCTTTGAATTCTGGTGAACTCACCTTTGACCTGTGCTCTGCAGGTGAGCTCTGCTGGGACAGGACCTGCGCCAGGGGAGGAGTGTGCTGTTACACCTGCTGCTCCTCCCTGCCCCTCAGCGCTGCCCACGGGGCAGGAGCCCAAGGCCATGTTGGCCAGGTGTGCCACCCCAGACCACCGTGACAGATGGTGCTGAGCCCCAGACGTGGGGAGCTGCCCGCCGCCGTGGCTGCAAGCAGGGCCTACCTGGGAAAGGGGCCTCCCCGCTGCCAGCACAGGAGTCGCCCACCAGAGACAGCGCCCCCTTTCCAGCCTGCCAGCCCCAGAGGGGTCCACCCGGCAAACCCACCCCCAGCCTCATCTCCTGTGGCTTCCCCACCCAGAGGCTCAGAGCACTGCCCCTCGCCTGTCCCTTGTCTGGGACACACTGTTCTTGGCTGAGATTGGCTGCGACCCAAGTTCTAACCACTCCTTGGAGCCACTCGCCCGAGTGCTCCCGGGGGGCCCAAGGCACCTGTTCACACACTGATTGTGCCCCTCTGGGTGACCCGTCGGTGGCTGCACAGGGCCCCAGCCAGGGAAGGTGGGAGGCAGAGGAAGAGCTTTTCCTTCCTAGTTTCAACGTGTTCCATTGACGACTGGGACACGTGGGCCTGACACTCTGAGTGACCACACTTCTACTGAGCCAGGACTTTCAAGGATCACAAATGGAGGAGGGGTCCCCCGAGCAAGGCACTAGCCCAGCAGCTCCACCAAAGCCTTGGAGCCACGTCCCTTCCCAAGCTGGCCGTGAGGATGGCGTGGGCCGTGGACAGGGGAGGAGGGAGGGGCAGACGCCCCTAGGCCCCGTCTTTCCCGCCGGCCACCAGGAACGCAGGCCCTGTGTGTGCACGGGCCAGCTCCTCAAGAGCTGCAGCAGAAACAGCTGGCCCGTGGGAGATTTGCAAGCAAGTCCCTACTACTCACGTCTAGAGTCGGCACCAGGAATGAGAATAGGCAAACAGGCAAAGCCGACCCACCTCTTCTCCCACGGCGTGTGCCTGGCCAGCGCTGTCGCTGGCTGCCCTCCAGCCCTTGACGGCTATTCTAAGTTCTCCTTCTCAGGAGGGCATCAGACAGCCCGTGAGAGCGCTGTGACAGGGGGAGACGGGAGACAGGCTTCACGGTGACACCTTGGTGGCCAGGTTTCCTGATTTCTAGACGGGGGCCCCACAGTCTTAGTCTCCTGCAGGCCTCTAGGTTCTGTGGCTGGCCCAGGAGGACGGCTAGGCAGTGAGGACAGAGGACCCTGATCACGGGCGCGTAGTGGGTGTGTGTGAGCCGTCCTGCTGCCCCACTGCCCGCCGTGGTTTCTGCCATGGCACCTGATGTCCAGGGGACCTGGGACATCACACATCCCCCCTGTCCCATCTTCAAAATGGGGATGACCCAGGACACCCGCCTGGGCCGCTATGGTGACACTTTGGAGGAAGTTCTTCAAACAGCCTGGCAGCTGTGGCAGGACGTGCTCCTGGTGTGCGGGACTTGGCAGGGAGAGACCGCGTCCTGTCGGGCAGGCGGGGAGGCCTCAGGGAAGAGGGGACTCAGCACTGAGCTGTGTCCCCTACAGAGAAAGTTCAAATCCGGCTCCGTCACCATCGGCTGTGCGAGCGGGACGTCACCATCGGCTGTGTGACCTGGACGTGGTCTCCTCATCCTCCAGAGCAGCGGCCACCCAGCAGCGCCCCCAAGAGCAGCCGTGTCTCACAGGAGACTGGAAGCAGCACAGGCCGCGAGTGTGGCCTCTGCGGTGGGTCAGCCCTGCTGGGCTCACGCTGTGGGGACAGGACTCTTGCAGCCTCCCTGAGCAGGAGCACTTCCTCAGCCCCCGAGGTCAGCCTCTGCAGGCAGGGAGGGAAGGCCAGCCCCTCCTGGGCAGCCAGGCCGCCAGCAGGCCGCTCAGCCCCTGCAGTGCCAGGTGGGCGGGTCCTGGCCTGGGACTGCTGAGTGGGGACTGCTGAGTGCCCGGCAGCCTGGGCTTGCTCAGGAGGGAGCCGCCCTGGGGGGGGGGAGGCGTCCAGTGTAAGGGCAGGCCTGGTGACCAGAAGGAGGCAGATTGAGATTTGCTCCCGGAGAGACCCTCCAGTCCTACAGGGCGGGTCAGGGGTGGCTCCCAGGCTCAGCCGGATTGGAATTTCATTAGGCTAAGGGCAGGACGAGAGGGCTTGGGACAGGAGGGAGGTTTTTAGAGTCCCTTGTCCTCCTGGGGTTGGTCGAGGGATCTTGCTGAGATCAGTGTCCTCCAGGATTGGCCAGGAGACCCCGCTGATTGACAGGTGTTAGGAGACACTGTCGCTGCTTGTCCGTGGCACCTGATTGCCTGGAGCTTTGTCCCTTACACCTCAAACCGATCCCCCCTCAGGGACCCCCAGTCTCTGGGCATTCCTGTCGGGCTGGTAGAACACCCACCACCTCCTCCTTCCAGAGGGATGGCCACTGGCCCAGGCAGGATCCACCAAGTAGCCCTCAGGGTTGTCCTGGGAACACAAGGCAAGAGCCGGCATCCCCCGACACACGGTGTGTTAGTCATGTTGTCACCACTGTGACCAAAGGCCTGGCAGGGAAGATGACAGGAGGGGAGGTTTGTCTTACAGCCTCCCAGGGCCAGTCCACGGTGGTGAGGCAGGGCATCAGAAGGGCACGGGGCGGGAGGCAGGTGGCCTCAGGGTGGCCGTGAAGCAGGTAAGGAGAGTGTGAAAAGCTCTGGGGACAAATGTAATCCCCAAGGCACAACCCAGTGACCCACCTCCGCCAGCCATGCCCACCTGCCTACCGTTCCCCGTCACCCTTCAGGTACCAGCCGTCGTGGGGGGTGGCTCCCCAGACCCCTCATTCCAGCCCTGAGCGTTCCTGCACCACACAGAAGCTTGGGGAGACTCACATCCAAGCCCAGGGCAGCTGCCTTGGCATCGGGCAGTCAGCTCACCTGTCCTGAGTGGTCAGCCCGGTGGTCAGCCTGAGGACCTGTCTCTTCTGGGTGCTCCTTGTCCACTGGGGAGGTGGCTGACTGAGATGGCCACACAGAGGTGGAGGGCTGGCTCTGCAGGATGCACGCGTGTGTGCAAACCGCCCAGACTGCACGTGGAGCTGGTTTCCACCCACCACCCCCCGGCCCTGGTGGGGCCTGCGAGGTGCCCCGCCAGGACCACTCCCTGCCAGCTCCCTGCGTCTGCCACTCTGCCTTCGCCCAGCTCAACTCTGACACAGACGTCACGCTCCCCTGGGCTCCTGTCATGCTCCTCGGGAAGATCCAGACCCGAGTCTCCTCTTTGATGTGGACATGAGCTGACCAGAGGACACTAAGCCTGCTGAGGCTGGAGGGACACCAGAACACTGTCAGTTACAGGAAAGGTAAGGACTTCGCAGGACTCTCCACAGCTGGACCTGCCTTTACACTACTGAGAAGTCCCCTGTGCAGAAACGGCCAGGGCCACCTGGGGCTGCTGTTAATGACCCCTGACTTCATGGGCTTGGGCTGCGGACGATATTTAGCACGGCCTGGGTGACCGGTCAACAACAGACATTTCTTACAGTCCTGGAGGCTGAGTCGAGCAGGGGGCCACAAGGTGGTCGGCTCTGGTGAGGACTGTCCTGGGGGTCGCAGCCTGCTTGCTGTGTCCTTGCCTTAGCAGTCAGAGAGCTGTGCTGTGAGGGTGTCCTCTCACTCTCCAGGCGTCCGACTCACGGCCCAGTCACCCCCAGAGGCCCCACCTGGGGCCATCACAGTGCCACGACTGGAGCTGACCCCCCAGGACCCCCCAGCTGAAACACTTGACCAAAGAACGAGGGCCATCCTTAACCCCTGGCAGGGAAGGGGACCGGAGGCTAATGTCCCTCCTTGGAGAGGGAAAGCCCAGCAGGCAGGACCGAGGCAGTGTCTCCACCACGGATCCAAGAGCAGCTTCAGCTCCTCAGAGTTCATTGATTTGCTTCCTGGGCACCAGACCCATTGACTCGGAGCTGACGCAGGTGCTCAGGAGAAGCTGAAGGTCCTCCCTGGCCGTCCCTCCCTGCCACCCAGAGCCACACACCGAGGACACCCACAGTGAGCGGACAGGAAATGCAGAGTGACTGTCCCCAAGGAGCGGGTCCCAACCATGGGGTGGACAATGGATCGGGAGAATGAGCAGCGAGCGGCTTTAGTACTGAGGCTTTTAATGTGTGAGTCGAGGTGTCCAACTGGCAGCTTCAGGACACAGCCAGGGCGCTGTGGGAGGGACCCGCTCCAGCCCCTCAGCAGCAGCCCTGGCTGCTCCCAGCCCCGCGTCCCTGAGGTCCAGGCCAGGGCAGTGTCCGTGCCTTCAGCCAAAGCCAGCACGAGCCCCAGGGCTGTGACAGCTCAGGGGCAAGCAGTGGTGAGGCTGGCACCCAGAGAGCCACAGCCTGGGGAAGAGTGGGCCTGCGGGGACCGGGAGAAGGGACATCGGGCTGGCCGACACACAGAAGGCTCAGGCTTCATCACGTAGCTTACCTGTTTTTAGGATGAAGTACTTTGGGGAAAAAAAAAGTTGCATTAAGTAAAACAGGAAGCTCTAGAAAGCCACGTAACCATTCTTTCTTTTGGATTTCGGAACACTTGACTCCGGCCCATTGACACTGAGCATGTCCTGCTGCGGAGGGGGAGAGGACTTCTAGAGCGTGGGTCACCATACAGGAGGTGGGTTCTGCCACGGTCCCCCTTCACTGTGCAGTGGCCCCTGTTGGTGACTCAGAGCCGTCCATCCTGGCAGGACTCTGCCCTCTGCCTCTCCACTCCTCCCAACCCCCACCCGGGACACAGAGCTCACATGCTTCCTCTTGCAAGGACTGAGGCCCTGCAGCTGGACTGAGCAAGGGCACTGTGCCCTGTACCCAGGGGCCCTGGGCGGAGAGCTGGAGGGTGGTTGGACTCAGGCCCACGCAGCCTGTTGGCAGGAACAATGAAGGTAGAGAGGGACAGGGCACAGGAAAAGGACTCTCTAGCAAACTGCCCAAAGGTGTCATCTGGAATAGATCAACCTAGTTCACAGCAAAGAACACTACCTCTTTGGGTTAATCAGGTGACAATCTGGGAACACAGGATCAAGCGTCTTGAAAATGTGCTCTGGGCGTCACAAGAAGGTGCTGTGTTGACAGCTTCAAACCTCAGAGGGAGGGAGGTAGGACAGGCCAGTTAGTGAAACCAGTTAGTCAGGAGGGTCAGCCAAGCCGGTTAGCCAAGCTGTCTGTAAGAAAGGGCCACAGGCCTGCCTCTGGGTGGCGTGGGGAAGGTGTCAGCGGTGCAGAGGGTGGCCGTCCAGGCAGGGTCCAGGCAAGCGAGGGGCGGCTTACAGAGGGTGGCCGTCCAGGCAGGAGAGGGGCAGTTGTACAGAGGGTGGCCGTCCAGGCAGGAGAGGGGCAGCAGTGCAGAGGGTGGCTGTCCAGGCAGGAGAGGGGCAGCTGTACAGAGGGTGGCCGTCCAGGCAGGAGAGGAGCAGCTTACAGAGGGTGGCCGTCCAGGCAGGAGAGGGGCAGAGCTTGTTAGTGTCCCTCATGTCCACTACCTTCACTCAAGTCACCCTTCTGCCAGAGTGGCCTGTGCTATGCCACCTCTCCGGGGCCCTTCAGGAGCAGGAGGCCACCTCAGGAGGCTGCCCCTAACACAACCCGGCCAGAGACCCAGCGGAGAGGGCCTTGCTCGTCACGCTTGACAAGAGGTCGGGAGCTCGATGGCCCTGGGCTGGCCTGAGTGCCACCAGGATGTGGCTCCTCCTCTCTTCCTGCTGCAGACCCTGTGCAGGGCAGCTTGGACCTTAGAGAGGAGGGGGAGCAAGAGCCCAGGAGCACACCAGGTCAGAGCGCTGCTTTGCCTGCTCCCCACCCGCGCTGCCCGGCAGCTGGGAGCAGAGCTCATCTCTGCAGCTGCCACAGACCAGGACTTCCCACAGGGAGGGAGGAGCACCGTCCCACGGAGGGCGCTTCTGCACTGGGCAGGGGAGCCTCACTGCCCAAGGCTGCCTCCAGGCCCCAGCTCCCGCAGGGCCAAGCTTCCCCAATGCGCTGGCCATCTGAGGGCTCAGGGTGGCCACGGTCCTGAGTGCCTGTGCTCTCCCCTCAGATGACGTCCTACCTGGGAGCCTTAGACTCCAGGGTGTCATCAATCCCGGTGTGGAGGCCACTCTGCGAAGGCTCTGCACTTTGCTGCAGCCTCTGAACCCTAACCCAGATGCTGCAGTCTCCTGCCGCAGGAGAGGGCACTGAGACGCAGGGAAGGACATTCTAATGCAGGCACAGAGTAGCGGAGCCTAGTATCCGCCCTCAGAGTGGGACACTCCAGAGGCCCTGTCCACCGGCCTGGCTCCTGTGTGCTCCCGCTCTCCAGGACTTTCTGTGAGCAGCGCCCGGGGCAGCGCCACTCCTGACTGCGACACACTGGGGACCGTCTCAGGAGGCTCCTGCTGTCGTTTCTCCTCCTCCCACAAGATGGCATGAGTAGTGCTCAGGAGGGTCCAGACTGCAGCCAGCCTCAAAGAAGAAGAGGTCCTGGAGTCCCCTGGCTTCCCAGGACTGCCTGGCC
>NC_135484.1:1566287-1648775 GCF_052094955.1 Ictidomys tridecemlineatus | reverse complement strand
CAGGCACAGCCTGAGGACTGCTGTTCCACACACCATGGAGTCACCAGGGCAGGCACAGCCTGAGGACTGCTGTTCTACATACCATGGAGTCACCAGGGCAGGCACAGCCTGAGGACTGCTGTCCTACACACCATGGAGTCACTAGGGCAGGCACAGCCTGAGGACTTCTGTCCTGCACACCATGGAGTCACTAGGGCAGGCACAGCCTGAGGACTGCTGTTCTACACACCATAGAGTCAGTAGGGCAGGCACAGCCTGAGGACTGCTGTCCTACACACCATGGAGTCACTAGGGCAGGCACAGCCTGAGGACTGCTGTTCTACACACCATGGAGTCACTAGGGCAGGCACAGCCTGAGGACTGCTGTTCTACACACCATGGAGTCACCAGGGCAGGCACAGCCTGAGGACTGCTGTCCTACACACCATGGAGTCACTAGGGCAGGCACAGCCTGAGGACTTCTGTCCTGCACACCATGGAGTCACTAGGGCAGGCACAGCCTGAGGACTGCTGTCCTACACACCATGCAGTCACTAGGGCAGGCACAGCCTGAGGACTGCTGTCCTACACACCATGGAGTCACTAGGGCAGGCACAGCCTGAGGACTGCTGTTCTACACACCATGGAGTCACTAGGGCAGGCACAGCCTGAGGACTGCTGTTCTGCACACCATGGAGTCACCAGGGCAGGCACAGCCTGAGGACTGCTGTTCTGCACACCATGGAGTCACTAGGGCAGGCGCAGCCTGAGGACTGCTGTTCTACACACCATGGAGTCAGTAGGGCAGGCACAGCCTGAGGACTGCTGTCCTACACACCATGGAGTCACTAGGGCAGGCACAGCCTGAGGACTTCTGTTCTACACACCATGGAGTCACTAGGGCAGGCGCAGCCTGAGGACTGCTATTCTACACACCATGGAGTCACTAGGGCAGGCACAGCCTGAGGACTGCTGTTCCACACACCATGGAGTCTCTCAGGGAAGGCACGGCCTGCTCTCCACACCCCTGCTTACCTCTCCAGTCCCCAATCTGTCTTCCTACCCTGACTCTCATCCCTGCCTTGCAACCTGCTGTGCTGACTGTGTCATGTGCTCTGGGAGCTGGGCCTCTCTGGCCCTTCCGCTGTCCCCTACCTTTCTCTGCTGGGAATACCCCCCTCATTCCAGCCAGCATCCCTCAGCTTTATGCAGGTTTTTCTCCCAGGTGCTGCCCCCACATCTCCTCTCACATCCTTCTGGCCGGCACAATCGCACCTGTACACGCTCTGTCAAGGTGTCTGTGCCATGACACAAAACCCTGTTAGCCATCCGAATCTCTCCATCAACTGTGAGCCACGAGGCCAGGATCATGCCTGTTCACAGCTTTGTCTCTGGTTCCGGTCCAGCTCCCAGCACACCACGGGCACCTGATAACTAATTGCTCCAAGAACCAATAACAGCACTCAGGAAGCAGGTCCGAGGCCGCCAAGGTTCCCACAGAAAGGCGCAGGGGGTCCAGAGTCAGTGTCCACAGCAGCTCCCGTCCAGCGGCCCTGGGGGAAGCCCAGCAGGGACAGCACTGCATCCCTGGTTCTAGACAACAGTGGGTTACAGATAGGAGCCCAGGCAGAGCAGCTGTGAGTGGCTTCAGGTCAGGAACAAAGTGGACCTTCTGCCAGAGTCGGTTCTGAGTTGAATTCACAGGCTATGGGTGAGGGGGATGGGACGGAATTTTGGATGTGATCATGCTCACTACTGAGAATTCATAGCCAAGTACATGAAACGTGGTTTTTACACTGTTGACTTGCTCTGAGGTTGTCATAGTGCAAGTAATGTCATGGTCAGAGTGTAAAAACGTCACACAAACGCTACTGGACTCTCGCTCTCACTGGCGAGCGTGATAGAGGAAGAGAGCCCGTGTGGTGACCGTCCCTCCTCTGCGATGCAGACAGCCGGGTGCCGAGGGGGCAAGCAGGCTGCTCTGGCCTCCCCCAGGAAGGAGAGTGGCTCTGTGACAGGGTTGATCTTCCCAGGCTCCTTCGTGAGACCCGTCCACATGGGATGACCTTGGTCCCTGTGGGCACTCTCCACGTATTCCCAGGAAGCACTGACCACTGGCTAGACAGCTCAAGCTTACCCTAATCTGCTTCTTTCCTCCCCAAGAAGTTGGAACCGGGAGAGCTGAGTCACTTTTTGCTTATGGGTGGAAATGGAATAGAGAAGAAAAAGACTTGTTTTTGTCAAGGAGGCAGCAGTGCACAGCAGGGAACCTGTCCAATCCAGGTGTATCCTTGAACCCTACCAGTGGCCCTATGTCTGCACCTACTGTGTCAGGAACAGAAGAGCACAGGAAGTTCTCTGTCATCGGCACAGAGCATCGTCTTCAGGGCCTGCGCAGTGGTGCACACCTGTGATCCAGAGACCCGGGAGGCTGAGGCACGGGGACCCCGGTTCCACAGCCAAGTCGGTTTCTCTTGGCAAATGAGCAAATCAGCCTATTCTCCAGGGGTTCCACAATGGCTCAGGAAATGTCCTTCCCAGAGGAGGCCTAGGAGACCTGAGTGGAGCCCAGGAGGACCTGAGAGGAGGCCCGGAGGCTACGCTCTGGGCAGCACCTGGAGGCGCCCTTCCCACTCCTGGGGCCGCCTCTGCCTCAGACCAGCTGAGCAGCGGAGCGCAGGCAGCTCACGGCCCTGAACGTGGCAGAGAGGAGGCCAGGCCAGCTGAACTCATTCTGGACATCAGGATCCCAGCACTACACCCAGACAGAGGGGCCCTCGGGAATGCTCTCTAGGGGTGGAGGGCAGCGTGTGGCTGCGGCCCCATAAAACCCTGCACAAACATGTGCCCACCTGTCTGCTCGTGGGGAGGGAGACCAGGCGCCCGGGGCGTGGAGGGGCTGCCCACACAGCGTCTGGAGGTCACAGTCCTGGTCCAGGTGCTGGCGTCCAGGAAGTCAGGCAGAGCTACGGGCCCCTTGGAAGCCGGCCTGGCCATCTGTTAGGGTTAGGTGACCCAAAGGCTCAGGTTTAGAGGTGCAGGGACGGGGTCATGCAGCCTTAACTCCGTCAGTGCGTTCATCCCCTGATGGGATTGACCGACTGGTAACTGGAAGCAGGTGGGGTGTGGCTGGGGCGGGTGGGCGCTGGGGGCGTGGCTTTGGGGTATATACTTGTACCTGGTGAGCGCAGTCTCTCTGCTTCCCGGTCACCACACTCTTCTGCCCCTGCCTCACCGAGGAAGGGCGCCAGCCTTCTGTGAGCCGAGACCTCTGAAACGGTGAGCCCCCAAGTGAACTGTTCCTCCCGTGAGATTGTTCTTCTCAGGTCTTTCCGTCACAGCTGCAAAGGCCGGCTGAAGCACCCTCCGTGCCGACCCACAGCCCACCTCCGCGGGCCGGGCCTGGGCCGGGCGGCAGACCTCGGTCAGCCCTCTGCAGTCCTTGGGCTCACCCTGCGCCTCCCTCCCAGCAGACACGGGTTGCTCCTGGTTTAGAGAAAGGCTCGAGCAGCCCTCCAGAGCTGCACTGACGGGCGGAGGCTGCTGTCCTCCCTGTGAAAGGAGACCTAGGCCTTGGTGGCCTCTCCTTGGGAGTCCTGCACAAGGGCAGAGCGGCCAGGGGATGGACTTTGTTGGGGACGGCCCTTGATGGGAGCATCCACTTTGCTTAACCCTCTCGGGCAGGGCTGGGCGATTCAGAGCGTGATCGAGTCCAGGCACGGGAAGGCTCAGGGCACCAGCTGTGAGACGCGGTTTCCTCTGGTCTTGCCAGTTTCAGGAGGTCAAATGCTCTGATCCCCACCAGCTGACCATGAGACAAGGGACGGGACCTGGAGGGCCTGGGTCTGGCCTTGACCCAAGGGGTCACCCGAGTGTCCACTGGGGGCAGGAGAGCCTCAGTGAGCAGCCTGGGGAGGCCATTCCTTGGGGTGAGTCTTTCCTGGACACAGAAGCGGGTGTGAGACTGGGAAATGAGTGGTGGGGAGATGTCACGATGGCCACGTTTCTTAGAGCAAGACGTCAACATGGACGGCGAGCAGCCACGGAGGAGGTCATGTACACGTTCAGGGACGGGGGGTGTGCGTTGGTTTTCTTGCGCCCCACGTCAGCAGAAGTGGGCGCCATACGTGAAAGTGGGGGGTGAGGGGGCCAGGTGTGTTGGAGGCTTGCCAGGAGGGTACTGTGCCACAATCCCAGCCCTGAACTTCCCCCCTCACTCCCCAGCACTGCCGGGCAGCTAGAGAGGGCCGTGGAACACGCCAGAATGGAGACGTGCCTGCACGCGTGCACACACACACACACACACACACACACACACACACACACACACACACCCCTTAGTCTTCATTCGTTGCTGGTGGGTTTGCAGGATCACAGAATCTAGGTAACAGACCCCTCGTGATGATCAAAGAGAAATGATGCCCTCCCAGCTATGGAAAGAGGTTAGTCATGAGAAAGAACTTTCCAAAGCAAAATCCATAAAAGGTGCTGGAAGGACAGTCATTTAGAAAATTTTCAAAGGTGAATTGACCCATTGTCTCAGCAAATGATTTCACAGAATCTCACAGAATGTCAACTGCCCTGGGAACCGGAAGCTCACTGATGCAGATGGTCTGTGCTTCCGCTACCAGCAACGAGCAATTGCCGCATCCCAGCGAGTGCAGGCTCAGAGCAGCGCTGAGGTCCCCGGCGCCTGGCTGCCCACCCTGGGATCACACCCTCCCTGGCCTGCTGTCCTGCCGAGCGACCCTCCAGGCTCCCCCGACCTGCAGACGGGGGGTTTCAAGAGAAGAGCAGGGACCACCTCTAACTCTCACAGAGCTGCCCTGGGCCCTGGAGCGCTCGGCTGTGAACTTGCTGTTATGGAACAGGCCTTTCCACGGGCCATGAAGGGTCTCGAGCTCCCCAGAGACTGTACAGCAGTCAGTGACACACAGTAGGCTCTCGGGAAGACCTGATGCATCAGCAAGTCCAGATGTCAGACCTTCAAAATGAAAGTCGGCCTGAATGCAGGGGACGGTTATTTGGAAACAACTTTAAAACACCTTGCAGGATGGGGAGGGGCGCCTAGGGGAAGGAGCGCAGTGGGAAGCTGGAGTGTCCACCTGCCCGCTGAGCCCTTGCTGCCCTTCCGTTTCACACAGCAGAGCTCACTCTGCCCGGGCGAGGGGTCCGAGGCTCTTGGCCTCAACACCATCTCAGCAACTGAACACAGTGGGCAGGAGGAACATGGGTCTGGGGATTGCACCCCAAACACGCCCCCAGGCTGAGTGCTCACTGCAGGTGGGCCCATGAGGTGCTGCCCAGCTCAGTGGGCGAGAACACCTGGGCCTGGCCAGGCGGCTCTGGCCCTGCCTTGGCGAGAGCCGCCTGGGCTGGCATAACCCAGGCCGAAGGCAAACACCACCCCCCTCCACCTCCCGGGCACAGGACTCCCTTCCTCTTGGGAGTCGCACTCCTGCCAGTTCTCAGGCACACGTCAGCCTGATCTTCTCCACAGCTGACCGCCCCTTACCTGGCCAGTGTGTGGGAAGGCCAGGTGTTTGGTGGCCTGTTCCAGGAAGGGCAGCTGGTAGCAGCCTGGAAGCCCTGCAGGCTCAGGTTGAGGGCAGGGCCCCAGCCTGCTCTTGTCACAGGCCACCAGTGTCTAGGGCACAGAGTGCCGGTCCTGCTAGCTAACTGTGCAGCCCTGGTCTGCCCAGGTCTCTGCTGGGGCTTGTCCAGGGTCCCAGGACCTTCTTTCCAGCTTCTCAGAAACAGACCAGGTCAAACAGAGTTGCCCATCCAGAGGGGAAGCTGGCCTGAGCCCCAGTGAGTACTGACCAGTGTCGCGGCTGCAGAAGCCCCTGCCCCAGAGGCACAGCTAACAAGGCCTGTGAGTGGGAGAGCGGGGTGGGGGCCACTCACCCAGAGCACAGGTCAGTGCCCAAGCTGCAGGGCTGCTCTTCCTCATTCCCATTTGCTGAGAAAGCCCAGGCAGAATCAGGGTAACCAGAAGTAAGTCGGTGTTTTTCTTTGAATTTTAGAGTTCTACGTAAGAGAATTTCTTTATAAAAGTTTCTTCTCAATTTTTGTTTCTTCTTAAGATTAGATGTTCTTAGAAGTATAGAAATCACATACAGGTGCCCCTTTCCTGCCACAAACCTGTCGTCCCGAGGAGAGCCTGCTGTGAGTCTACTGAGATTCATGTATGTAGGTGTCCACACATTGTGTGCTCTCCCACGTCCTCCCATGCACAGTGTCTACAATTAGTTACGTGTGTGCACGTATCGAATTACAGCACATTCCTTTACATTATGCATATGATTCTTCATAAAGTGGGCTGGTCCTACATTTGATTTAATAGAAGCCTTTCTAAAACTTCTGCCTAGGTTAGTTACATTAAGCCCTTTCCCAGACTACCTCTCAGCAACCTGCCCCAATCCCTCCCCAGGGAGAGTTCTGGGCTTCCAGACCAAGGGCACCCAACAGAGCTGCACTCAACAAACAGGCCTGGCCACTTGCTGACACAAGCAGGACTCTGGCACAGTGTGGGAAGAGCCGGTCATTCCAGTAGTGCGTCAGGCTCAAGCCTAGAAGACACTTCGCTGTCCTTCTCCAAGACTTAAGAGCTGGGCACCCGAGAGTGACCCTGAGGAAGGAAGGCAGCAACTCAGCCAGGTAAATAACACAGGGCACTCCACCCAGTGTGCGGACAGAGCGCAAGGCCGGTGGTATTTGGCTTTGCTCCTGCAAAGCACAAGATCATCTCTGGAGCTTTGCCAGCACCACTTAACCTCACTGCGGCTTGGTGGAAGCACCTGGAAGACTCCCTCCTGTCCCCTGTCCAGGCAGATCAGAAAGATATCAGCCCTTGGCTGAGCCTCAGCTCCAGCTTCTTGCTGGTGGACTGCACCTTATTCAAAACAGAGCCGCCCCTCCTTTTAGCCGGCATGAGCTCTGCTGGTGCAGAAGGGCTTTCAGTTCCTGATGGTGGAAAAGCTGTCCTCCTGCGTCCACCCTGGACAAGCCCTGCGTGGCAGAGCTGCTCTCCATGACTGGGTGGTGTTCTGCCCACTGTGTGGATGGGGGAGTGTCCATTGTGTCCACTGTGTGGATGGGGGAGTGTCCATTGTGTCCACTGTGTGGACGGGGGAGTGTCCATTGTGTCCACTGTGTGGATGGGCGTGTGCACCCTGGTGGTGTCGCCTGTTTTGTTCTTGGTCTAGCACTTGCCATCTTCTCAGTTGGTGTGGCTTCTGTTGCTCATTTGTTTACAGCCTGTTCTCTCCCCTAGAATTTAGCCATGTGAGACTGGGGCCCCGGCCACCCTGTGGGGGGGTCCACTACCATAGGTGGGGCAGCACTACCCGGCCCAGGCAGGCCCCGCGAATACGGCGGGCACTGCAGGAGTCAGTTCCACATCTAAGGCAGTGGGGGCTCATTGGAAAGGGGAAAGGAGCCATGCACTGGGAGAGCAAAGTGTGTGTGCGTGTGTGTGCGAGTGTGTGAATGAGTGTGTATGAGTGTGTGTGTGTGCGTGTGTGTGAGTGTGTGTATGAGTGTGTGAATGAGTGTGTGTGTATGAATGTGTGTGTGTGCGTGTGTGTGTATGAGTGTGTGTGTGTATGTGTGTGTGAGTGTGTGTATGAGTGTGTGTGTGTGAGTGAGTGTGAATGAGTGTGTGTGTGTATGAGTGTGTGTGAGTGTGAATGAGTGTGTGTGTATGAGTGTGTGTGTGTGAGTGAGTGTGAATGAGTGTGTGTATGAGTGTGTGTGTGCGTGTGTGTGTGCGTGTGTATGAGTGTGTGTGTGAGTGTGAATGAGTGTGTGTGTATGAGTGTGTGCGTGCGTGTGTGTGTGTATGAGTGTGTGTGTGTGTGTGTGAATGAGTGTGTGTGTGTGTGTGTGTGTGTGTGCGCATGTGTGTGTGTGTCCCAATCCGGGCCCTCCGTCACTCCTGGAGTGAGAGTGAAGCAGTTAAGGTTTGCTGAACTGTGGCTGCTGCGCTGGGAGAGAGGAGGGCAGGGTGCAGACCCTCCCCACTCTGGAACCCAAAGGGTGCCTCAGCAGGTGGGATGCTGTGCCGGGGGCTGGGCAGCCTGGCTGGTGGTTAGGGGGGACTCAAATGTCCCCTCAGAGAAAGGGAGCCCCAGAATCCCAGGACAAGAGAGCTCTGGGGTTGTGGGCCGGGAGCTGCCCCTAAGAGTGGACAGGGTCAGCAGCTTCTGCTCTTGTCCTGAGCGGTCCCTGCCCTCTGCAGGATGTGGAGTTAGGGGCTTCAGAGGCCAACACAGCCTTCTTGTCCCAAACCCCTTGCCCAGTTGGAGGCTCTGCCTCACTGAGGACAAACGCTGGCCCGTGAACCCTCCGCCCCTCAGGAGGTATCTGTCCAGCCGGGTGCCAGCCGTCACGGCCACACATGCTCACGTGGGTCCAGTCTGGCATCGGCCTGTCCCGGGATCATGGGAGCCTTGGAATAACAGCTAAGAGAAAACCTTTCTGCTCACCATGGCTGTGCTGGTACCAGTGGCTCCTCCCCAAGGCTGCCCGTCCCTGAGTGCAGCCCTCTCCCAGTGCGACAGCTGCTCAGGCACAGCCATCGCCCCTCCCTGAGCCTGCCATCCTCTGCAGGTCAGAGTCGGACGAGGCGAGGGGACTCGTGGACTTCCTGGGAGCCACGTTCAGACTTCAGAGGTACATGTCAGGAACACTGAGGCTGATGGGCTTCTGTGCGCTCTCCTGGGCAGAGCTGGCCACTCACGGTGCTTCCCTGAAATTCGGGGCTCTCCCCAGCTTCTTGGCAGGAAGCCTGCTGAGTTAAGCAGAGATCTCTGCCACTGGACGCCTGGGAGCATGGGCTACCAGTGGTGGCAAACAGTGGCACCTAGCGGTGAAGTTGGTACCAGTCTTGGAAACTGGGGTGGGTCCTCATTCCCCCCTGTGCTGAAGATAGACCCCCGAGAGTCACAGAGGCAGGCAGGGAAAGCCAGTTTTATTTAGGAAACAGACAAACCAGAGATAGAGAGCAGGAGAGAAGTGAGGGCCCAGCTGGTGGCCCCCGAGAGGAGTGTGTCTTGCCCCTTTGTGGATCCCAGACTTCCTGTCCCCGCCCTCCTCTTTCTGTCTGCCTGTGTGCCCAAGACAGGGGAAGAAGAGCCGGGGGACTCATTGGCCACTCCTTGTGCTGGGAAGTGCGGCTGGATCTCCAGAGGGTCAGCAGCTGTTGGGGGGTGGTGGATCCCGAGGTTAGCGGTTAGCAACCCATTTCCTTTCTTTGGGATGAGCTGCCTGTCCTTTGCCTCTGTTATCCAACATTCAAGGCCTCGGGGGTCCTTTCTGTTCCATCCCGGGTACTGGGACTTCCCCTGGAGGCCAATTTCCAGGAGTGAGATGATGTGGGCACCTTGGGTCATCTGTGTCAATCTCTTCGGTCTTGTGTAGGGTAGCCCTGGTGCAGGTTCCCAGCTCCTGGGCACTCTCTGCCCATATGCTGGAGTGGCATGAAAGCCAAGACAGCTTCTGGGTGCCCAGGTCTGCCGTGCCCTTCCCTGTTCAAGCACATGTCTGTGGGGCTGCTTCTGTAGATGAGGGCCGTTGTCAGGGTCTGGGAAGACACGAGGAAGCCAGTGACCACATCTAAACCTGCCTCGGTGATCTGGGGTGCTGGAGGCCTCTGTGGTAAGGAGCCTTCCAGAAGGTAAAGACGCTGCGCACTCTTAAAATCCCCCCAAACCGAAAACACAGCCTCTTCAACAAATAGTGCTGGGAACAGTGGAAATCCATATGCAACAAAACGAAATTAAACCCCTATCTCTCACCATGCACAGAACTCAACTCAAAATGGATCAGGGACCTAGGAATAAAACCAGAGACTCTTTGTCTAATAGAAGAAAAAGTAGTAATCATGTGGCATTAGGCCCCAACTTCCTTAATACGACTCCTTTGGCACAAGAATTGAAATCAAGAATCAATAAATGGGATGGACTCAAACTAAAAAGTTTCTTCTCAGCAAAAGAAACTGTCTGTGAGGTGAATAGAGAGCCTACATCTTGGGAGAAAAATCTTTACCCCTCACACATCAGATAGACCACTAAACTCTAGGGTATATAAAGCTAAACGTAAAAAAAAAAAAAATAACCCAATCAATAAATGGGCCAAGGACCTGAACAGACACTTCTTAGAAGATGATATACAATCAAGCAATAAATATGTGAAAAAAACGTTCAACATCTCTAGCAATTAGAGAAATGCAAATCAGGGGCTGGGGGTGTGGCTCAAGCAGTAGCGCACTCACCTGGCATGCATGCGGTCAGGGTTCGATCCTCAGCACCGCAATACCAACAAAGATGTTGTGTCCGCCAAGAACTAAAAAATAAATATTAAAAATTAAAAATGCAAATCAAAACCACTCTAAGATACCATCTCCAGTCAGAATGGAAGCTATTATGAAGACAAACAACAATTCTTGGCGAGGATGTGGGGAAAAGGCACACTCATACACTGCTGGTGGGACTGCAGATTGGTGCAGCCAATATGGGAAGCAGTATGGAGGAGATTCCTTGGAAAACTGGGATTGGAACCACCATTTGACCCAGCTATCCCTCTCCTCAGTCTACATCCAAAGGACTTAAAAACAGCACACTACAGGGACACAGCCACATCAATGTTTATAGCAGCTCAATTCACAATAGCTAAACTGTGGAGCCAACCTGGATGCCCTTCAGTAGATGAATGGATGAAAAGTGAAATATATACACAATGGAATATTACTCATCAATAAAAGAGAATAAAATCATGGCATTTGCAGGTAAATGGATGGAGTTAGAGAAGATAGTGCTAAATGGAGTTAGCCAATCCCCCAAAACCAAATGCCGAATGCTTTCTCTGATATAAGGAGGCTGATTAATAGTGAAGTAGGGAGAGGGAGCATGGGAGGAATAGATAAACTATAGATAGGGCAGAGGGGTGGGAGGGGAAGGGTGGGAGCATAGGGTTAGAAGTGATGGTGGAATGAGGTGGACATTATTATCCAAAGTACATGTGTAAAGACACGAATTGGTGTGAATATACTTTGTATACAATCAGAGATATGAAAATTGTGCTCTATATGTGTAATAAGAATTGCAATGCACTCTGCTGTTACATATAAGTAAAAAGTAATTTTAAAAGTCCCTCCAAACCTCCATAAAGCAGGGCCTGGGGGTGGGGTGGTGAAGAGGCTGACGTGATCAAAGTCATGATGTCGGAAGTGAGTTCCCAGCTAGGGGACAGGGCAGGGAGGGGGAGGCTTGCAAAGACGGAAACAGGCGGCCAAGGGGATTCTGCATGGAGCAAAACGCGTCAGGAGGCCCAGGTCCTCCGTGGGGAGCTGGGAAGCAGCTGCTGAAGATGCTCCCAGGGCTGGTGGAGCGTCCAGAAGATGGTGCGGGTCAACCTAAGCAGCCAGGCCAGAGAGTAGAGGTAGCAGAAGACAAGGTCAGAAGTTGTCCAGTACCAAGGACAAGTGCCCTGTGCATAAGGTACACAGGCCAGAGTCGAAGCCACTGAGGTGGGTTGCAGAGTTGAAAAGAAGGGCAAAGTTCATTAACTGATTACAAGGCTGAGGTGGAAAGTCCATGTTATGCTGAATATTGTTACTTTCTCCAGAACTAGGGCCTGAACCTAAGGTGCCTGACCACTGAGCCACTCCCAGCTCTTTTTAATGTTTTTCTCTTTGAGTCAAGTTCTCACTAATGGCTCAGGGCCTCGCTAAGTTGCTGAGTCTGGCTTTGACCTGCGATCCTCCTGCCTCAGCTTCCCGAGCCGCTGGGATTGCAGGTGTGCCACGGCGCCCAGCTGTTGCGGGGACTTTCCGAAAGGTTGGCCTTTTGAATTGCTGCAGCCTCCCTTTTCAAGGGAAGTCGAGGTGCAGAGAGGACCATGGCCCACCCGAGAATGCCCACCATGGGGAACGGGTGTGAGCCCTTTTCCACGGTCAGGCCCTTGTGCACCATGCTGCTCTCAGTTCTGCGTGAGCAGCGGTATCCACATGTGCTCCACATATTTATTATTTTCATCAAACTTTCATTGTCATCAGACTAAGCTTCAAGCACCTCATCCCCTTGACTGAGGGTCATAGTTTTCAGATGGTGGCTTCCCTCAACAGTTGCCACCTCATGTCCCTGACCCACGCTGGAAGGCTCACTTCATAGATCCACACTAGGCAGAGGTGACCAGGGTCACAGAGCTTTGGGAACAGTCTGCAAGCATCAAGCTTTACTAACAAACGAGTAGCAAAGGGATTTTTCTAGCTTTGGCTCTGAGGTTTGGGGCAGACTTGCCCTATCCAAATCAGTAACTGCTGTTTGAATTTTAATTAACTAAATAAAACGCAGCTATCAGTGTCACAGCTCCACCTGCTGCATGTCAGGAGCTCAGTCGTTGCATGTGCCAGTGACTGTTGACCCGACCGGCACTGCTCGAGAAGGCACATGTCCAGCCCCTTGGCTGAAGCTGGTCCTGTGTGTAACAGGTCTTGGATTTCTTATGACAGTTAGAACAGTGCTGTGTGGGTGACATGAAACGGGCCCACTGGGGTGCTCTGCATGTTGTAAAGAGCCCTACTCATGGAATCTTCTTAAATGGCTTCAACAGTGTAAGATCATCGGGTCTTTGCAATGCCAAGGATGGGCCTGGGGTGTCCTCATGTTAGCTCCTTTTCAGAAGTTGAACTCGGTGCCTTGGGGTTGACATTTATGCTTTGCTTTTTAGGACAGAAGAACCATCCACATTCAGCACTGTTGACAAATCTCTCCAGGCAGAAGGTAGGTCACATGCACATGTAAAATAGGAAGTGTATCACTTTGCCCTAAGATCACACCTGTCCAAAGTAGTGTGAAAGTGCCATCATGTGCCGCTGAGAAGAGCCACCGCACTGCCTCAGAGGAAGGGGTCGGGTGAGATGCAGGAAGGTAAATGAGTAACTCTCTGGTGCTCGGGGCCCAGTGTGACCAAGTTCATTAACTAGTAGCAGCCTTGACGGCTAGCACGCTGTGACTCAGAGGGAGGACGGCACCCTGGTTCTTGCAGGGAGCTCCACCTCTATGTGCCCACTGCCAGTGGACCCTGCGCCAGCACCATGGAGAGAAGCCTGAGGAACGTCCTCGTGGTCTCCTTTGGATTCCTCCTCCTCTTCACAGCCTACGGAGGTCTGCAGAACCTGCAGGTAGGTGTGGGCCTTGGAGCATGACCTTGTTGACCTCTAAGCTTGTCCTGCCTCCAGAGCCACAGGCAACAAGTAGTGCAAGGCCATTTCTTTTGTTGGTGCACCCTAGACTCTCTGCCCTGTGCCTCTGAATTCTCCAGAACAGACTGTGTTTTAATACAAAACCTGACAGCGTCAGTCCTACTTACATTTCCACGGGCTGTACACTGTTTGACCCTTGGACAAGCAGAGCCAGTGTCTCAAGAGAGGGTTTGAGAGGACGATTTGCCTTTGGTGGTCAAAAGAAGACACAAGAGAAATCCTGAATTCCATGGCTCCATGCCCCTGGCTTTGTGATCTGTGCAGAAATAACCATCTATCCAACCTGGCTAGACCTCATGGACTCCATGCTGTCTTTAAGCAAAAGTGTGACCCTGGGCAGAACCGTCTTCCTTCTGAGCCACTGATGGACCGCTTGCTCCTGAGTCCGAGTCATACAGAACCCAGTGGTTTCCAGAAGGCTCTGGTGCTGGTGCCGTGGACCTGGGGTGGAGTTGACATGACTTCGAGTCTGATCTTTCACTGGCAATAGACCTTCAGAGAGTTCCAAGGACTGGCAGGAGGCAGGCCATCGCTGTCCCCGAGAGCAGCTTGCTCAGTGTTGCACCTTGTGGCCAGGGCTGTCATACAATGACACCGTTTTGGAACTTCTGGTGATGACCACAGTCTCCCATGGTTTGTCAGCCAGGTCAAGAAGTAGCCACCTACTGCATGCCCAGCATTGAACCAGAGTTCAGTACTGTTCCAGCGCTGCAGGGGGGTCGGGAGAAGGGCCCTCTGCTTCCAGGCACAGGGAGGCCTTCCAGCAGCTTCCCTTGGTCCTCCTCCCAAGCGCTGAGGCTGGCGGGTGTCCCCATCCCCACACTTTCAGGGAGCAGGGTGCCCGTCCTGCTGTTGAGAGGCTGCTGGCCTTACGCCACCTACCTGCCGTGTCCTTAGCACAGAGGGCCTGTTGCTGGGGTTGGGGACCTGAGGTGCCTTGAGCCCACAGGTCCTGGCACCCACACCACTCCCCTGCCTACTCCTCCCCCTCCTTGACAGGCCGGTCTTGTTCCCACAGAGCAGCCTCTACAGCGAGGACGGCATGGGGGTGGCGACGCTCGGCACGCTCTACGGCGCTGTCCTCCTGTCCTCCATGTTCCTTCCACCCATCCTCATCAAGAGATGTGGCTGCAAGTGGACCATTGTTGGCTCCATGTGCTGCTACGTGGCCTTCTCCCTGGGCAACTTCTACGCCAGCTGGTACCCGCCCTCCCGCCCACCCACCTCCTGGTTTGCGGGACTCTGGCGGCACCTGACTGTTCAGGTTCTGTGGGAGGCTGACTGGCAGCTCCTCCCCACTTTCCCACCAGAACTTCCCTGCCTTCCCGATGGCTCCCTCTCTTCCTCCTGACCTCCAGTGCTGACCTCTCCCTGGGATCTGTCCTCGGCCCTCAGCCTCCCTTGCACCCCACGGGCCCCCGTAATGGCAGGAAGAACCTGATTCTGTTGAGGAGGGCGAGTCTGGGAGGCGTGGCCAGGATCAAGGGCAGGGATGCAGGCCACCCCTTGCCCTTTCTTGCAGGTTCACCTTGATCCCCACCTCCATCTTGCTGGGGCTGGGAGCGGCCCCGCTGTGGTCTGCTCAGTGCACCTACCTCACAGTCCTGGGGAACACGCGTGCACAGGAAGTGGGCGAGCTCGGCGAGGACGTGGTGAACCAGTACTTCGGCATCTTCTTCCTCATCTTCCAGTCCTCTGGTGTGTGGGGCAACTTGATCTCCTCTCTGGTGTTTGGGCAGACTCCCACTCAAGGTAAGGGAAGAACAGAGTGTCCCTGGTGACCTCCAAGGGGGAGGGCGGACAGCACGTAGGCACTTGGCCTTGTTCCCAGAGGAGGCCCTCAGCTGGCCTCAGCTGCAGAGTCCCATGAGACCCTGCTCCTCCCAGGACAGTCGGGGGCTGAAGATCCATCTCCACACGTTGCCCCCTCCCGGAGAGCAAGGGTCCATGGGGTCGTGGCTTCCTTTGGGGGCAAAGAACAGGTTTGCCTGACTATTTCCTGTGGAATTAGTCCATGGGCAGCTTTTTAAGTTCTGTGGTCAGTCCTTCCTGTAACAAGAGGTGCGCTCATGGTGGAGCCCTCCGTCACCTGCCTTAAGTGTCCCTTGCCCGACGTGATGCGGAACGTGACTTGCACACCACGGTGTGGAGGATCTCAGTCTGGCCAGAGGAGTTGGGCAGGAGCCGGCCCTGGGGGACAGGTTCTGGCCTCTTGCTGCTGTCGGGTTGACCCTGTCCTGCAGCCTGGCCCAGCTCCTGCTCTCCCAGGTAGAGCCCAGCTCTGGGAAGCTGTAGCCAAACCTCCTGCTCTTTCCAGAGCACGTCATCGCTGGCTACTGGCATCCCCACAGGGAAACCTCAGGGGCTCGCGCTCTTCCTGTCCCCCAGCAGGGAGGGCTACGGCTGGGCCCTGGTGAGTGCAGCAGCAGGCACTGCACATTCAGGCCAGGGAGCTGAGGGCAGGAACCCAGGGCACACATCCTCAGGGCCAGCCGGGTTTCAGCAGCCACCGCCTGGTACCCTCAGCTCTCACGGCCTTCCGTCCCTGTGCTGCACGTCTCGCCAGCCCAGACAGTGCTGCGAGGTCACTGTCACGAGGCCATGGAGACCACTGGACACCGACTGCGGTGCGTTAGGAGAGGGCACGAATAGTAGCCAGGCCCATGCTGCGTGTGCTCTTCCCTGCTCTTGGCAGAAAGCGTATTTGATCCTCTGCCTCCCTGAGGAGGGGTCTTGAGATCAAGGTGTGCCTAAGGGTGAGCGTGCCCTGGTCCTTGTCAAACACAGCTGGGTCCTTCCACGTCCTGCCTCAGAGGCTCCACCACCTGCCCCCATTCCCACTGCGACGCCCAGGACTCTCATAGGCTGTTTGCTCCTGACCCCGCAGAGGCCACCCCAGAGGAGCACCTTGAGTCCTGTGGGGCCAACGACTGCCTGATGGCCACAGCGCCCACCAACAGCACCCACCACCCCTCCCAGGAGCTGATCTACACACTGCTGGGCATCTACACCGGTACGTGTCCTTAGCCACGAGAGCCCCTCGAAGGCCAAGCCCAGCCCTTCCTGGGCTGAAGAGCACCATCCCAGCTCCTAAGTGCTCCGTTTCCGTCCACACCCCTGCCCTGTGTGGTCTGCAGGTCCTCAGGGGCTTCTCTTTGGAAAGCAGGCCTGTGGGCCAGGGCTACCCTGCAGGGTGCCCGTGACATTTAAATCTCTTCTCATCCCCAGAGCCCCATGCACTGGCCGTCAGCCACATTCCAACCAATTAAAATCCCAAAGTCTGTTTCTAAGGCTCCCTAGCCACACTTGGCAAGCTCACTGGCCACAGCTAGCTCACTAGGCGAGCAGCTACCACAGTCCCCATCCAGGGGACCAAGGCATGGAGGACCAAGTCCATCCAGGCGACCCTGAAAGGCCAGGAAGGGGTGAGGGAGGTACGACTGGGGGGGACACTGTGGGCTGCCTGAGACAGGTGGTCAGACTGGTCAAGGCTACTGTGAAAGACCCAAGGACAAGGGCAGATCTGTTTCCTGGGCAGATTTTCATATCCACCTGATGTGGGGGTGCAGGAAAGCTGGGTGGTGACCAGCCAGCAGGGAGCCACAACCCAGAGGAGCAGCGAGGGGCACAGGCAGCATCTGGACAGAGAAGACAAGACCAGGGATGTGTGTGCAGACACAGGTGTGGGGAGAAGTGGCTGAGGTCCACCAGCCTGGAGGCATTTGGCTTGATGGGGCAGGTGACCCTTCAGAGTGTAGAGGGGACCAGATACAGGAGAGGGCCTGGGGGCATCTAGGGGCCAAGTTTGAAATCTCAGGAGGAGATGAGTTTTTAGGGAGGAGGAAGCAGGAAGGACTTCAGGGAGGACGGTCCACAGCCTGGGCGACTCGGTGCTCACAGACTGGCCAGGGCATGGGAGCCCTGCAGAAGAGGGAAAAGCAGACGGGGAGTCGGCGCACGCAAGGGACAGAAGCAGCAGGGAGTGGGTGAGAGGGTCAGAGGACCAAGAGCCTGGAGGTTCAGGAGCACGGCTGGACAGCAGAGACTGGTGACCCTCCAAGGTGTCTGAGGCCAGATGAGTGGCTGGGAAGGAGAGTGGAGGGTGTGGAGGGAGTCGGTGAGGAGCGGGCTGAGGCCTGCACTTTCCAGTGGGTTCCCAGGTTCTGTGGGTCTGTGCTGGGGACAGGGGTAGAGGTCAGCCAGGCCTGCGCTTTCCGCTTTCCCTGCATTTCCGTCCCTGTCTCCCATGGGAGCAGGCAGGCCCAGCTCACGGCAGCGTCCAGGCTGAGATCACGTCCTGCTCTGCACTCTCTAGTTGGACAACCAAGAGCAGAGACTCCCCTCCCCGTGGCTCCAGGACTCCAGACCTGGGGTGACAACCTGAGAGGTGGATCTGGGAGTGGACATTAGGCTCCTGGCGTCCCCTGGTCTCAAGAAACTGCTTGTACTGTCTTCACCCGGGGAAGGCCAGAGACGCGGGTTAGTCAATGGTAACGCAGTGTTCACGGCAGCAGGTGGTAGCAGGATGTGGCCACAGGCCGAGTGCTGAGCCAGATCTAGAGGAGTGGCACAGACCACAGGAGAGCCCCTCGGGGCGTCCGTGGCTCGCAGGCCCTCCTTCCCTCCTGCCCAGCAAGGTGGCACTCTCAGACTATCCTTCAAGTCCTCCTCTGCCTTAGCCCCAGGTGCTGCTCATCAGATACTTGGTACCTGCAGAGCACAGTGACTTGGGTGGTGACCTCAGGCTCTCTGAGCATTGCACACATGAAGAAGTTTCTTGAAGCCGATTTCTTTAGGGCGAGAGCGTTACCTGCACAGCATCCCCCACCACCTTGAGGGAACTGGGTCACATGGTGTCTGCACACACCTGGCTCCTAACAAAGGTGTGTGGCTTCTGTGTGCTGCCTGCCTCTCCCAAGCTCCCGTCTCCGCAGAGGAGAGGAAACCATGACTTCCACCTGATTCACACACAACCAGGCGACAGGCTTCCCCAGGAGGGGCCTGTGCAGCTGGGGATGCAGGGAGCCCCCGTGCCCCACCACCAGCTGTCAGTTGGGCGAGTGATGAGGGCCCTGGCATGATGGTGAGGGCTGGTCAGCTGGCAGTGCTCGGTGCGCCTCCCCGTGCCCTCTACCATGACAGGGGAGGGTGGCGAGGTCAGTGAGACGGAGGTCAACGGGAAGGAGTCCTTGAAAAGTGTTCTGAGGGCCAGCGGCGCCAGGAGGAAGGGAAAGACCAGACCTCCATCCAGCCTGTGCCGCCCACACGGGGTCATCCCTGTTGCCAGAAAGCCCAGAACCAGCTGGGAGTCACAGGGACTCTGTGGAGAGACACCACCTGCAGCAGCTTGGGCCCACCCAGAGCAGAGCTGAGGCGCAGGTGGACGGGCCAGGGGCGGGCGGGGAGGAGGGGACTCGCTGGCTTCTGAGGCCCGGCACCTGGGCGTCCAGGATGCTCCCTCGGAGCAGATCCATCCCTGTTAGAAACAGCGGTTTACACGGCAGCCCGTTGGCGTGGTTCAGATAAAAGGCCGTGCAGCCCCTCAGCCCCGTCCTTCAGCCCCGTCCCTCAGCCCCGTCCCTCTGCCCCAGTCTGCTTCTCTCCAGGCCTTCAGGGCACATAGGGACTAAATCCTCACGTCCCCCTTGCTGAGCGCGGGTGGCGCATGGTCAGCACCTGGCTCAGCGCTGGCTTGGTCTCCTCTTTACTGATCTGGTGGCCTCTTCCACCTGGGCAATAGAGTTCTGTCCTTATCCCCAAACGTGACCCACTGTGATGGATCCACTCCATTTAACCAGTTCCCACCAAAGTATTTTAGGCAAAAGATTCAAAATAAACCGGAGTGTAGCACATGGTACCCTGAGGGGACTTGTTTTCCTAAAAAGTCTGCTGTCGCTGGACATGGCTGCAGGAATTCAGGCAGACGGTGGCCGGGGCCCCTGAGTGCGTCTGGGCTCTCTCCAGCTGTTGTGTCTCCTGTGCCCGTGAGGACAGTGCAGGTCCATGGCAGGTTCCCTGTGGAAGCCTGGAGGCCCCACGTTGACCAGGGGCCACACGTGTGTCCGTGTGGTGGGCACGTGGGGTCCCGGCTTGGCTGAGGTCTGGTGGGACTGACGGCACCTGCGACTGGACTGGGAGGACCTGTGGGAAGGCAGGAAGCGGCTGGGTGAGTCCTGTCCACACTGAAGCTCCCTGCCCCTCTGCCCCTTTCAGGGATTGGCGTCCTGGCCATCCTGCTGACCGCCGTGTTTCTGGAAGCCACAGAGGACAGTGGATCCCAGAACGAGGCCGAGACGAAGCCACCCCGCCTTGGGTCCACCTTATTGTCAACCTTCAAGCTCTTCAGGGACAAGCGCCTGTGCCTCCTGACCCTGCTGCCCATGTACAGTGGACTGCAGCAGGGGTTCCTCTCTGGAGAGTACACCAGGGTAGGCCCCGCAGCGGTCATGCAGTCACCGCCCGACTGGTGGCCCTGCCCCGTCTGCACCTGAAGGGACACAGGGACCCAGGGCCACCTGCCCAGGCCCAGGGTGGGAACAGCCCACAGAGGTCCTGGCAGGGCTGAGTGTGTGACTCAGGACACCAGCCCCAAGTACCTTCAGACCCACAGGCCCTCTCAGGTCCTGGGTGGGAGTTGACAGCCCTGTCCCCACCACACTCTGGGCATTATGTAACCTTAAGAGGGCCATAGGTCAAGGTTGGACTGGCCAGTCTGGGTCACCTAGGCCTGCCCTCCGAGGTGTGGTCCTCTGCCTCATTCCCACCATCCCGCCTCCTTGGCCGAGCTGCCTACCAGCACCATTGGGGCAGCTGCCCATTCAGACTGAATTTCAGATCAAGGACAAGCTTCCTTGAGGGACGAGTGTGCCCCATGGACTGTCTGGTGTGGTGAATTGCGTGTGTCAGTGCTGAACGGAGGGCAGTCTCCAGTGTGGAGGGAGGGTCTCGAAGGTTCCAGAGAGGCAAACAGGATGACCCAAAGTCCCCTTGGCCTTTGGACACCCCCAAAGCCATCAGGGCTGTCTGTGCCCCAGCCCAGGTGAGCAGTCTCCATGTGGGCTGCCGTCAGCCCAGCCCTTCTCCTGGGGGTCTGCCTTGGTCCTGCCCAGGATGGCAGTGTGTGCTGAGGGTGCCCAGGGACTTCCTGTGACTGGCAGGGCAGCGTCTCAGCCCCTGGCCTCTCCTGCTGGTCCTCCCATTTTCAAACCATCATCTTCTGTCTTTAGGGCCAGTAGGAAGTGATGGGGTTGGTGGACGATTGTCCCTCCCAGTGCCGTGGGTAATGCCTAGACGGTGACACAGGGCACAGAACGCAGGGAGGACTCCACGTAGAAGTCTGTCCACTCGCTCTCTTTTCAGCTGTGACCCTGGGGGGATGTCCCTACAGTCACGAGTGTCGTCCCCTGTGCTGGGCCTGGAGAAAGGAGTGTGCTGCCGTCCCAGGGCCAGTGGTTCTCAGCAGCACAGGGAGTTTGGGCTGGAGCGCTGCGGAGCGCGGGCCCTGCTGACGGCCCCTGTGCTTCCTGCAGTCCTTCGTCACCTGCGTCCTGGGCATCCAGTTCGTGGGCTACGTGATGATCTGCTTCTCGGCGTCCACCGCGCTCTGCTCTCTGTTGTTTGGGAGACTCTCCCACTACACGGGCAGGAGGGCCATCTACGTGCTGGGTAGGCGCCCCCTCCCAGTTCGGCAGTGGAAGGGGGGACAGCTCAGAGGGCGCGTGGGGCCTGACGGCACAGGTGCCACCCCGTGGCTCGGAGGCCAAGGAGTCTGTAGAACATTTGACCAGGGGCCCTAGGCCCACCCTCATGAGAAGCCCCCCTGCGGTCACTGAGTCTAAGTCCCCTCAGCTTAGGACCTCCCGAGGTCCAGAGAAGACGGCCCACCACCCCCAGGCCGAGGCGGCTGCAGTCCAGGGGTCGGGTTCTCCCAGGTGGGTTGGGAGCCCAGAGGTCCACCCCATCAGGTGGCCGATGCCCCAGCTTGCTCATAGGCCTGCGGTCCCCTCACACTGTGTGTCGGCTAGGCAGGGGGCAGAGGAGGAAATGCGGCCCCTCTGCTGGGGTCTGAGTGCCCACGGCACTGCCTGTCCTGCCCCTCCCTCTGTCCCAGGTGCAGCCACCCACCTCTCCTGCATCGTGGCCCTCCTGCTGTGGCGTCCACGCTCCTCCCAGATGGCAGTGTTCTTCCTGCTCCCCGGCCTGTGGGGCATGGGGGACGCTGTCTGGCAGACGCAGAACAATGGTGAGTGACCAGAGCCCAGGCCCTCGGCCCCCTTGCTCAGTCACTGGGCAGATGGCAGGGGAGTGGGCAGCCGCTGGTGTGGCCGTCAGAGCCAGCCAGCCCAGGGCTCCATCAGAGGCCAGGTGCTTGCGTGGGGAAGGGAGAGGGAGCCCGGGCTGTGAGGGCTTCTCACCGAGCTCTGGGTCTGCAGTATGTTCTCTGAGCGTCTGTTCAGGTCCATCTGTGCGGGGTGAGGCCACCTGCATGGCCTGGTGGTCCCTGGGTGACCAGCGGCTGAGCACAGAGAGGGAGGAGGAGAGAGGCCGGTGGGGTTCACAGAGTGGGCGAGATACAGGCAACAGACCACAGCATGGGGGACCTTGAGCTGAGGGACGCGAGGCCACGGGAAATGGTGAGGCAGACACTGGTGGTCCCCCGGCACAGAGATGGACAGGACCAGAACGCCAAGGAGAGGTGAGCGGGTCCAGGTGCAGCCCCTGAAAACTGTCCCCAGGGACCCCTGATGTCCTTGGAGGACTGGTGACAGGGTCCAGGTGCAGCCCCACTGAGCTGTCCCCAGGGACCCCTGACGTCCTTGGAGGACGGGTGACAGGGTCCAGGTGCAGCCCCTCAGAGCTGTCCCCAGGGACCCCTAATGTCCTTGGAGGACTAGTGACAGGGTCCAGGTGCAGCCCCACAGAGCTGTCCCCAGGGACCCCTGATGTCCTTGGAGGACTGGTGACAGGGAGGAAGTTGAACACCCATGATGATGGCAGGAGTCACAGGCCTAAGTCCTCATCCAGGTCGGTGCCAGGACCTGGGTGGGGGGAAGCAGAGTGGAGAGCGGGCATTTAACCCAGTCCCCACCCCACAGTGTGGAGGGAGCCCTGGCCAAGGCAGAGGAGCCCTGACCCAGGCAGAGGGGTCCTGACCCAGGCAGAGGGGTCCTGACCCAGGCAGAGGGGTCCTGACCCAGGCAGAGGGGTCCTGACCCAGGCAGAGGGGTCCTGACCCAGGCAGTGGTGTCCTGACCCAGGCAGAGGGGCCCTGACCCAGGCAGTGGGGTCCTGACCCAGGCTGAGGGGCCCTGACCCAGGCAGTGGTGTCCTGACCCAGGCAGAGGGGTCCTGACCCAGGCAGAGGGGCCCTGACCCAGGCAGAGGGGCCCTGACACAGGCAGAGGGGCCCTGACCCAGGCAGAGGGGTCCTAACCCAGGCAGAGGGGTCCTGACCCAGGCAGTGGTGTCCTGACCCAGGCAGAGGGGTCCTAACCCAGGCAGAGGGGCCCTGACCCAGGCAGAGGGGTCCTAACCCAGGCAGTGGTGCTGGCGAGGCTCCTGGAAGTGGCAGCAGAGGTCAGGGGTGTGGGCCTCTGTGTGGTTGGATGGCCTGCTTCCTGCAGGGAGAGTAACCAGGTTTGCAGGGAGGGCGCATGGGAGAGCAGGAAGCAGATGTTCTGTAGGCAAATGGGGGTGGGAGCAGAGGTGTGTGTCTGGCTGTGCCTGAAAAGGGCAGGGAGCCCTCTGGCTTGCATTTTACCCCAGGGAAGGAGGGTGCCCCAGCCAAGCGGACAGCACTGTGTCTGGCAGATCTTGCAGTGCCGGGATCACAGGGCCCCTTGGAGGGACATGGCTCAGAAAAGCCCTGTCAAGGGAAGACCTTGGGACGGCACTGTTCCACCCTTACCCAGGAGACACTCGGGGATTAGAAATTCAATAAAGAAAATCTGCAAACCAGCTCACCCCAGTGTGCCAGGTAGGGGAGGGCTTCCCCGACACCTGGAATAAAAGTACACAGTCCCATCAGATCCTGGGCTTGACCCCAGGACAGGTCCTTTCCCGTGACCCGAATGTGCCTCCTGTTCACGGAGCAGCTGGCAAAGCTGCTGAGATGACGCCCAGCCCTGGGCTGCGGAGCTGGTCTCCTGACCCTCCCTGCTACCTCAGTGGAGGGAGTGGCTTTGGTGAAACCTGCACCACAGAGACAAATGTGATTCACTGAGTGACATGATCATGTCACCTCTAAATTTTTAAATTTTTACTTTGAGACAGGGTCTCCCCGTAGGTTGCTCACAGCCTCTCTAAGTGGCCGAGGCTGCTGTGAATCTACAATCCCCCTGTTCCAGCCTCCTGAGCCACTGGGATTACAGGCATGAGCCACCACACCTGGCAGGAGCATCCTCTAAAACACTTCTGCACGCCAAGTCAACAAGGAGCTGGCTAAATAGCTCCACAGCTTCCATACAGTCATCCCTAGATGTGTAACAGGATTGTAATGAGAATGTCTGCATTTTTCCTCCTGGAGGCACACAAACAATTGTGTGAATTCCTTTCTTTATATTGACATAGAACATACTCTCAGGAAAAAAAAAATAGTCTTTGTCAAAATTGGGCAAAGTTACCTAAGAGCCCAGGCATAACAAATGCTGAAGTCCAGTGAACGACTAGAACAAGGGACCCTTGGATAAGGGGTAGTTTAGATGGAATGACTTCTGCATTTTGTAGTAGGGCACATTGTTTTCTTTCCCAAAGACGTAACTCCTAGGGGGAGAAGAGTTATTCTCATGCACTTGGTGATCTCTCCTGGGGTGTGTTTGCAGTTAGCTGTCTTGGCCAGGAGAGGCGTTTTAACTCTGGGTCTCTGCTGCTGGCTCCCCGGAGCTCCCCGGAGGTCCCCGGACCTTGCACTGTACTAGAAGGCACAGCCCCACATCCAGGTGGTGCATGGCCATATTCCCAGCATCTCAGGAGGCTGAGGCAGGAGGATCACAAGCTCAAGTCAGCCTCAGCATCTCAGCCTCACCCTGTCACAGGGCTTGGGAAGAGCCAACTTCTCCCTGCTGGTGGGGACTCCCCTCTGCTTGGGAATATCAGGAAAAGGGGAGGAGCAGGGGGGAGGGGAGGGCTGGCAGAGAGACTAGAGGTGTCAAGGGTGTCAGATGGCCTCGTGGTGCATACTGAGAAGGCTCTGCAGTGGCAGCTCAGGGGCTCAGGGTGGTCTTTGTGAAGAGGGTGGGAGAAGCAGCAGGCTGGGCAGAGCTGGACAGTGACCTGGAGACGCTGGGGCAGGTCCTCATGTCATCTTATAAGCTGGCCTCCCAGAGGCACCTGCTCCTCTGTCCTGTCCCAGAGATGGGATTCTAACAGACCTCATGTAGGTGTGTCCAAAATCACACCAGAGGGACAGGAAGCTGAGTGACCGACTTTCATCTACAACTTTTATCCGACTGCATGAGTTTGCAGCAGCTGCCAGGCCACCGTGCAGCCAGGGGACTTGCAGCACTCACGTTTGTGGGGGCCTGAGTTCATGGCCAGTGTGGTCAGGGCTGCTGCCCGCTGAGGCCTCCCTCCCCGTGTCCTCAAAGTGACACTTCTGGGAGTCTGTGGCTCGAGTTCCTCTGCTGTAAGGACACTGCCCACATCTGATTAGGGCCACCCTGATGGTCTCACTGAACTTAGTAATCCCTGCCCAGACCCTGTCTCCAAACAGGGGCACATTCTGAGCTACTTGGGTTAGGACTTCAAAATAAGGATCCTGGGAGAGGTCATGTGGTCCCAGCCCTGTGAAGACAACTTGGTCTAGATCCACCTAGGAAGGCCGTTTTGATCTATACCAATCCCGTGGGACCTTTAATCAACACCAGTCCTGTGAGGACGCTTTAACTATCCCAGTCCAGGGAGGCCACAGTGCTCCCTCCCAGTCCTCTGCAGCCTTTCTAATCGGCACCCTCCCTGTGAAGACCGTCCTGTCCATGGTAGCTCCTTCACTAGGCAAAGGGGCCTTCCACCCTGTGTCTGTTGGTTGAATTCTTCTGCTCTGAGTTCTCAGGACAACCCCCAAATATGTCAACTACTGGATGACAATTAAGAATAAAAACACGCCAGGCGTGGTGGCGCACCTCTGTAATCCCTGTGGCTTGAGAGGCTGAGGCAGGAGGATCGCAAGTTCAAAGGCAGCCTCAGCAGAAGCGAGGTGTTTAGCAACTCAGTGAGACCCCGTGTCTAATTAGAATCAAAATAGGGCTGGGAAGTGGCTCAGGGGTTGAGTGTCCCAGAGTTCAATCCCTGGTTACCTCCCTCCAAAAAAATAAAATGAAATAAAACTTTCATAAAATAAATAAAAGAAACACTTAAGATGTTAAGAAAAAGAGTGACTTAAAGGGGAAAATCCTCCAAGGATTGGAATGGAAATCCCAGATGGAGTAGCCTCACTGCTGCCCTCTGAAAACTCAGCGTCTCGGTCCTGGGCTTGGCCAGCTCCTCAGCAGCTTCCCAGAAGGTCCCCGAGTGAAGCAGCCCGGCTGGGCCCGGCCTCGCTGGCTCCTGGCTGGGGACGGTGCAGCCCCTCTGTCAGCTGGGGTTCCTGGTCTGCAGGGAGGGCTGGTTGGAAAGTCCACTTCTGCTGAGGGGACTGGGCAGCGGCAGAGCGCTCTGTCCCCGACGTCCTCTGGGCGCTGGGTTCTCACGCCGCCTCCCCTTGCAGCTCTCTTTGGCACCCTGTTCGAGAGGAACAAGGAAGCGGCTTTCGCCAGTTATCGCATGTGGGAGGCCCTGGGCTTCGTCGCCGCCTTCGGCTACAGCTCCTTTCTCTGTGTCAGTGTCAAGCTCTACATCCTGCTGGGCGTCCTGGCGGTGGCCATGGTCTCCTACGGGACTGTCGAGTACCTGGAATCCAGGAGCCCGGTCAAGACCCTCACGGCCACACAGACCGGCCAAGCAGTGGAGGAAGAGACGGGGACAGCGATGTGACGGCAGTGGGCCACGGTGAGGGACTTCCACCACCCGATTCCAAAGGGGTGCGACGAGCCGGCTGAACGCCGGGAGGCAGCCTCCTGAGCCCACAGGGGACTCCACACTCACCTGGCAGATTCGGGACTTGCTTCCTGTCCGATGCTTATCTCCCGGAGGCTTCACACCATCAGGAACCGGGGCCGCCCTGAACAGGGCCACACACACCCCTCGCCGTCCCGAGTAAAGAGGTGCTGGACTGCATGGCACCTGCAGTGCCAGGGGTTCTGACCTCCGCCTGGATAGAAAGTGCAGCTCTGGGAGTGGGCGTCCCCCGATGGGGTTGAATCACACCCCCTGTGGGTTGTCGGCCTATCCTTTGCCCTTTGTGGGTAGAATGTTCCATGGGTTAGCCCCCCCCCCCGCATTAATAAAACCCGGGTTTGAGGCAGGCTCCTCTGTCTTGCCTCCTTGGTGGGAGCTGGGTCAGAGAGGCCGTCACTGAACCCAAAGAAAGAGATTTCTCTGTCATTGCGTCGTGCCAGCTGACACGAGCAAAGGACGGCGGCGAGGTCCTCCGACCGCTCCCGGGTGGTCCTGAAGTCACGGCTGCCCCTGCCCCAGGTAACCTCTCCCGGCGGACGATCCGTGTCTTGAAAGAAGAAGCCGCCACACGCGAGATGCCTTTTCGAATGCCCGGTTTATTCACTCCATCACATCACATCACACGAGGCACAGGAACAGAGGCTGGTGGGACTCAGTTCGCTCGATGTTGACCCACACATAGTGAGTCTGAACTGGCCAAAGAGCTCAGCCTTCCTGGCCTTTAAATACTATAGTTGTTTACAATACTTTAAACCAAAAACATGTTTATTCCATAATTTCTATTTCTTATCCTATCTTAACAGATCGTCTCTATTACATCACATCTTGTTTACATCTTTGCTTATCTTAGAAAATCACACTTGTTTTGTGCTAAAATACCTCAAAACATGTTTACCTTTTATCCTTATCTATTTCACACATTTTCTAGCTTAGGCACCTTTTCTTCATCACAACATGTTTACTTCAAACTCTCCTGTCCTTTGTTTATTTCAAACTCTCCTGTAACTCTCCTGTCACCAGCCCAGGACCCTGACTGTTTAGTCGTGTGTTGTGACCATCAGGGAAGTGACTGGGCGTGCTGCAGACCAGCAGAATCATCCAGAATGCCTCCCACTGGGCAGGGACAGAGGTCCTTGCCACGCCTGAGCTGGGCACACAGGTGCCTGTCACTACTTCCTGGGTGCACTGTCCCTTACGTGTCTCCTCCTTGCTGCGGGCGATGCTGTCCACACTCTCTCTACACTGTCCTTCTTGGTCCCAGGGGCTCTGTGTCCTTTCACCTCTGCCCAGGCCCCTCTCCCTGCCCCCTGGAGTTTGTGCCCAGGCTCCAGGTGCCTCTGGGCAGACGGCTCACCACGCCATCACACACTGTTGGCAGGAGCGTCTCCAGTGGAACTGGGCCTCCCAGCGTGTAGCGTGCCCTCCGGCAGCTGCCCCACTGTGGCCAGGAGAGAAGGCCATCCCAGAGCCCTGATGCGTTCCAGCCACAGGCTCCCTGCACCCATGGTCCCGCCCCAGTGCTCCCTGAGCCCCGTGACACGGTGGCCTCTGTCTGCAGATGAGACGAGGGCAGATGCTGGGGTGGACCTTCCTTCTCCAGCCAGCACTGGCCAAGAGGGCACAGGCAGATAAATACACCGTGCACTGCCACGCGGGACGCTCCTGGCCCGTGGAGTGTCACTCTGCCCCAAGCTGAGCTTGGCATCTCCCCCCTGCAGACTTCCCCGTGTCCCTCGTGTCCAGGACGCAGTGCCCTTCCTGCGGGCTCCAGCTCAGCCTGACTGTGCCATGTGCAGTGAGCCCTGGTTCTGCTCTCCTCCGGCCCGTGGGGGGGCGCCTTGCGCTCCCTGCTCCCGGCAGGCCCCTCTGCTCACTTCCTCTCAGTGGTCTTACACCTGCCATTTTTCCTGCCACCTGGGCTACTGGACAAGAGGACTGTGCCACAGCCCAAGCCCACGAGGGCTCTCCTGTCCACAGCTCACCGCCTGGACTCCTGCCCAGGAAGCACCAGGTCCTGAGTGATCAGATGCCCCCTTAGGCCAAATCCAGCCAAACCTCGTCCTCAGAATTTCTAGACATTTCTTCCTTCCCTCCCAGCACCTTTGCCCTCCCCTTTCAGCCACCCCTCGCAGGCCCCCCCACGCACCCTTATTTGTAAGGTCCCTGACTGACTGTGGCTCCTCCACATGGAGCTCGGGTCACTGCAAAGAGCCAAATCCGGCAGCCCTGACTTGTTTAATCCTCGCCTAAGGGAGGCTCGAGGGGCCCACAGACACGCCTGATGCCCTGGGCGGCCTGTCGTGAGCTGGGGTGAGCCACATGGGTGGACAGAGGCTTAGAGGATGAAGCCGAGAGGGTCAGTCCTGCTGCTGGAGGCCACCCCCACTCTCCCTGAGCCTGGGGTGGTGCTGGACAGTGCTCCCTCCCACACACTTCACTCAGTGACCCAGGGTGGACATTGGAAAACCAGGAGGAGATACGCAGGGGCCCAGTCTCCAACAGCAGACACAGAGACCCATGTCCCCAGTCACAGGAGCAGGCCAGTGTCTCCAGCCTGCCTTGCCAGCTGTTCCCGAGACGGAGGTGCTGTAACAGGTCTCCCTGAAGGTTGCAGAACATCCGAGGTCTGGGGAGACCCCCAGCTCCTCATCCTGTGTTGCAGCTACTGACATGGTCGGGAAACGTGTCACTCTTGTGGCGGAAGCCAGGCCACCTTGGAGCCAGTGACTCCAGGCATGTGCCACTGGCCACCTGCAGCCACGTCTGTGGGGAGCTGGTGGCTGGCCACACAGGGGCTCTGGACCCTGCTCCTGTCTACTGGACACTGATCACCCTCTGTGGGCTCGGCTCTCCTGTCTGGGGCACCGGACCTGTCTGCTGGCTTCACCCTTAGTAACCTTTGGTTCAGATGTGTGTGTGGCTGCGCCAAGCACCTGGCGAGAGCCTGCAAGAAGGACACTAACCAGCCCTAGCGTGAAGGATGGGTGCTGTGTCCCGGCCACCCAGGGCTGCCTACCCAGCAGAGCCCAGGGAGGGCTGAACTCTGATGGACTTTCAAGGTAACCCTTTAATCTTGCTCGGGGTTTCCCTGTAAAGTGGGATTCTCCCTATGCCAAAAGGAGTGATGGAAGCCGTGTGTACGCAGTGGTAAAGCCATGGACTGGCACACGTGAGGTTCGAGCCCCAGCACCACTTAAAAAATAGATGAAGTAAGGTATTGTGTCCATCTACACCTTAAAATATTTTTTAAAAAATGCAATACATTTTTGTGAACCCCTCAAGCCATGAAATTCTTACAAGCTTTGATTGGGTTTGGGGTATCCACTGTAAATCTTCATGGCCCAAGCCCCAGGGCTCAGCCACACATACATACCATTGGTACTTGCTCAAAGTAATTAATGAAGGCAAGATGTACAAAAATATTTTGTGTCACAATATATTAAACATTTTCCAAAAACTGAAGATGTATCTAAAAGGAAATAAATCTGGAAAAAAACAAGGTTAAGGGCACATAAGAAAGGAAAAGGCACGTGTTGACGATCTGGGCCATGGCTGAGGTTGGCTCAAGGTCCCCTGCCTCCAAGGCCAAGACAGAAGCCTGGGTCACATGAGAGCCATTATTTGACAAAAGGCTGCAAACCAGCATTTTAAAAGAAACTGATGCCCAGGTACTATCCTGTGATGGGGCCTAGCCCCGAGGAACCAGCAGGGCAGCCCCGTCCTGGAGGATGGCGGAGTTTGTTTCTAAGGCAGTGTGATGAACACTCAGGCCCTCACGGGGTGCAACTGTGAACACGTGTGAGCAAGGCCAGCTCAAGGCCAGCTCACAGGCCTGGGCGGAGCTTACGGGGCTGGGCTTGGTCATTTCCTGCTGCCTCCCCAGGAGACTGAGCCTGCTTCTCCTGGGCCCCCACTTCCAGGCTTCATAAAGCCACTTAACCTGTGTCATTGACACAGTGAGGTAAAGTGCTCCCAATAGTTTACTGTAGTGACAGAGATGCTGGCAAAATAATGCAAAATGAAAATTAGGGAAGGCAGAGGCCTCCCACAAGTTCTATAGTCTCATGTCCAACTCAAGAACAAGAGATTCGTTTCTTCCACATCCATTTCCAGGCCTGAGTCAAAACGACTCTCATCGTGGGGCCCTGAGTCCAGCCACTCCAGAACATTCTCTCTTAGAGCTCCGAGCAGCTTCTCCCAGGCCTGGTGCAGACCACACAGAACTCCTGAATCGGGCTGGGGCAGCACCTCTGCTGTTGGACTTTCTTCCCCTGGGTTTAGACCCTGGAAGGGGCAGGGAATCCAGAAAGCTGCACGTCTGCGGGAAGGCGAGCCTGAAGGGCGGCCAGTCAAGGGGCCAACCCACCCCAGGCCCTGAGGCCCTGGAGGACTGCACCTGGTCAGGTCCTGGGAGCCCAGGCCCATTATGGGTGCCCCCTGGTGGGCAGGGAGTGAACCACGGTTAACAGAAGTCTCAGAGAACCTGGACCTGCTGGTCCCACGGGTGGGTTGGGTTTGTTTTGTGTGGGTGTTTGAGAACTGGGATCCAACCCCGGTGCACTGAACCACTGAGCTCCGTCCCAGTCCTTTTGACGTCTTTATAGTTTAAATCATGAGACGGGGTCTCACCCAGTTGCCTTGGGCCTTGCTAAATCGCCTTTGCGATCGCACAATGGCCTAGGACCAGAATCGGGGCTGAAATGCAGCTGTTTGCTCTGAGGTTCTGAGGTCACGTGGGCAGAGTTGGTGACCCACCTCTGAGTCCCATCCCATTTTTTAGACTTTGACTAGCGCTTTAGAGAATCCCAAGGACCTGCTTGGTCTGTTCTTCCCAAAGCATCCACCCAGTTGCCCACTGGTTGAGCCTTGAAGTCTCCCTGTTCTCATGTGTGTGCCCTCCCCAGCAGCTGTGTGGTGACATGCTGAGGGGCCCCAGCAGCCTCAGGGTCCTCCCCGGGCCTGCAGAGGTGGCTCGGCTGGACGTCAGGGGCTCAGAGGGCCTGCCCCCAGCGGTCGGCCAGCCCACAGGCAGCACACCTGAGACTCCCTTGGCCTCTCCTCCACCCCTGCTGCCCCATGGAGCCACCTGATCTGGGACCCTCTGTCTGTCCTCCGACATCCCTCTGTCATGGCTGTCCCCTCTGGGGTGGGGGGACCCGGTGGCACAGACAGTGCCCCATCTTCCCAGTGTTCCTGAAGCTTCCTGCCCAGGCCAGCCCACTTCAGAAGCCCTCTAATCCGCCGTCTTTCAGACGGACCCTCCTGGCCACCTCCAGGCAGAGCGCGTCCTGCCCCAGCCTTCCAGCCCCTCTGACCCCACATGGGTAGGGGGTCACGGAGTCCTTAGAGCGTCACCACAGCGAGCAGAAGCTGCTCCAGACTGGAGCCCCTTGGTGACGAGCCAGACGCAGGTCTTCCACGGCCACATGGATGTGGGAAAGTGCCTGCAGCTGTGAGGGACTTCACGTGTGGGGGCAGGGCTGTGTGTGGCTTTATGTGGTGGCAGGGCTGAGGGACTTCACGTGTGGGGGCAGGGCTGTGTGTGACTTTATGTGGTGGCAGGGCTGTGTGTGGCTTTATGTGGTGGCAGGGCTGAGGGACTTCACGTGTGGGGGCAGGGCTGAGGGACTTCACGTGTGGGGGCAGGGCTGAGGGACTTCACGTGTGGGGGCAGGGCTGAGGGACTTCACGTGTGGTGGCAGGGCTGAGGGACTTCACGTGTGGTGGCAGGGCTGTGTGTGACTTCACGTGTGGTGGCAGGGCTGAGGGACTTCACGTGTGGTGGCAGGGCTGAGGGACTTCACGTGTGGTGGCAGGGCTGAAGGACTTCACGTGTGGGGGCAGGGCTGAGGGACTTCACGTGTGGGGGCAGGGCTGAGGGACTTCACGTGTGGGGGCAGGGCTGAGGGACTTCACATGAGGTGGCAGGGCTGTGTGTGACTTCATGTGTGGGGGCAGGGCTGTGTGTGACTTTATGTGGTGGCAGGGCTGAGGGACTTCACGTGTGGGGGCAGGGCTGTGTGTGACTTCACGTGTGGTGGCAGGGCTGTGTGTGACTTCTCGTGTGGGGGCAGGGCTGAGGGACTTCACATGAGGTGGCAGGGCTGTGTGTGACTTCACGTGTGGGGGCAGGGCTGTGTGTGGCTTTATGTGGTGGCAGGGCTGAGGGACTTCACTGTGGGGCAGGGCTGTGTGTGACTTCACGTGTGGGGGCAGGGCTGTGTGTGGCTTTATGTGGTGGCAGGGCTGAGGGACTTCACGTGTGTTGGCAGGGCTGAGGGACTTCACGTGTGGTGGCAGGGCTGAGGGACTTCACGTGTGGTGGCAGGGCTGAGGGACTTCACGTGTGGGGGCAGGGCTCTGTGTGACTCGTGCACAGGGACATTTGCCATTTGGACCCTTTCCCCATGACGGCACTGGACACTGTACTTCATGACTGTGTAGAGGACAGTGAGTCCAGTCTGGACCACGTTCCTGTTTTCTCTTTGATCTTCGAGGTCATTAAAGCATTGTCCTGGGTCCCTGTGGCATATGGACCCCGAGTGCTGGGCTTCTTGTGCCTGATGGGAAAGTCTGTCCTGGGGTTCAACCCAGACCCTCAGGGAGTAGCTCTGGTGGTGATGGTCCCGTGTAGCCAAGACTGAGGGAAGATGAGGGACGCGTCAGCACGCACACAGGGTCCCCCCATCCCGGTGGGCCCTCCCCGCGCTCCTCAGTGTTGCCTGTTGGAGACTTTCTAAGTGTGTGCGGATTCATCTGGCTCCTGTGGCTCAGCACGACACTGAGAGACCTGCCCATGTCACACGTAGCACAGGCTCTTGTTGAAAACCCTTCTGGGCCGTGTTCCATTGTGTGGACACAGAACTTTGTGCATCCCTCCTGCAGTCAGCAGACATTTGAGTTGGGTCGGAGGGTTCTGTGAACAAGTCTGCTGTGCACATCCTTGTACATGTGTCTTAGTGGGCAGACATGCTCATTGCTCTTGGGCTTATACATAGAAAATACATGAAGTAGGAATTTTCAATATGTATTTTCAGAATTGGAGTGAAGATTGTTTCCAAAGCAAGGTTGAAGATATTTACTCTCCCTTTTCCTGAGATTTGATTTTTTAGGATTTGTTCTGCCAGGGGAAGCAATGGTCACTGAACCAGGCTCTGCAGTCTCAGAGTGTAGTCCTGGGACCAGTGGTGTCAGGGAAATACGGGAAATCAGGACACTGGAAAGAGACAAGCAGACTGGAGACGTGGAAATGCGAGATTATCCAGCCAGTGCAGGCTCAGGGGCGTCTTTTCCAAAGGCAGAGCACTGCCCTCTGTTCTCAGGACTCTCACGGTGCGGACTCCTGGGTTTCTAGACTTTCTCATGTGAGTCTCCTTGCCGTCCCCCCTTTTCCAGCAGCTCTGCTTCCTGCCGTAGTGGCTGAGCTGCCTGATGGCAGACCACAGTCCAGGCGCTCTCCGCTATCAACACAGGTAGAGCGGGCACCTTAGGAAGGAGTTGTGCGTCCTTTCCCACCTCTTGATGCTCAGGATACATCTGCAGCCTGCAGCCTGCAGCGGGCACCGTTCTTACCACGTTGGTCTCCTCTCCTGAGTAACACATGAGAGGCTGTCTCTTTGTTAACCACTATTTTTAGGAAACTCCTTAGGAAGAGCAAGGGATAAGCAAGCACCTGGCAAACAGCCGCAGTCATGCCAAGTATCATCTCAATCCCTCTTACCCAGGAGAACCATCCTCCAACAAGGGTTTCTGGGTCCCATTTTTCCAAGTCTGCACAAGCCCATGGGCAATACTCACCACATGATCTCTGACCTTTCCTATGACTCTTCCTGGGTCCTCGTTTGTAAACAATAGTTACTCAAGCTCCATGTCGTTTTCTGGTTTGATCCAGTTACTGGATGCGTGGTCACACGAGGAGGTGGAATCTGGCAGGACTGTGGGGAGATCAATGTGGGAAGCAATGAGCATCTGCACTGGGAAGGAGACGGTGTACCGCAGTGGGAGATGCTGTAGAGGATGAAACGGTTTTTACCAGGCATTCAGATCCCCAGGCTTCCACGGTGGGCTGACGGACCAGCTTCCTGTGTGGCCAGAGAGGGCTTTGAGATCCCCTGCTTTGTATGGTCAGGCACAGGGTCTCTCTGACTTGAGGACTGTCCTCCTCTCCCCCGGTCCTCAGTTGGCTGGCAGCCTTGGCCCTGCAGCGGGGGATCCTGGCTTCTGTCCCTGCTACTTTGAGAGCAGGAGGGGCGGTCAAGGTCACTGTGTGGGGACCCCTCCCTCCTCACAGGTTTTAAGGGCACACCTGCAGCTTCCTGAGATAGTGTCCCCATAGGAGAAATGGGGATGGGCAAGAGGGGTTGTGGTGATGGCTTGTCTTGACGGAGTCACAGCAAGCCGTGGGTCAGGAGGTGAGAGGCTCCAGTCCACAAACCGGAGCCAGATCAGACCAGCCAGGAGTACAGAGCTTCCTGTCAAAGGGAGGTTCGGTCTCCTTTACCCTGTGCCTTCTGCCAGGAGGGGCCGGGTCTTGTTGGCCACCTGTGGCTTCCCTTGGAAGTGTTAGGGCCAACTGATAAAAATGCAGATGATACTCAAATATTACCCGCAATCTCATCTATGTTTAATCCAATTTACTGGATTTTAATTGTTAACTTTAGGTTATCCATAAACCAAGACATTGGACAATTGTAGTTAACAGTTCAAGCCTCTGTTCTTCCAGAGAAAGTCCTAGAAGCAGTGGATAGTACACGTCAAACATTTTATAGAAATCAACACTCTACTGACTGACCACTTAGGAAACTGCGTGGGTTAGTAATTCTGAAGACATTTTTATTCTTATCTGTTTAACCAATTTAAACTGAACCTTTTTTAAAAAATGTTTAAGACATATGGACTAAAAACTATTTGGATTCATTTATCAAATTTAAGAGTACTCATCTACCTATAAGCCAACTTTGATACTATACGGGGTATATATATATAAACACAACATACACACAGATGTACACAAATATTTAAAAACCATCAGGAAACAGACTTTACAGCTTTTCTTGAACGATTGACCTCTGAACAAAGACAACAGGAAAAACAGAGGATTAAAAACTTCAGTTGGGCAAAACAAGACTAATTGGAACAAAATGTGCTGATTTAGGCACACAGGACCCAACGTGAGTTTATCGTAGAAACCTCAGACTCGTCAAGACAGAGGTTCTGAATAAAAAAATGACATGGACATAATTATTCCCAAGTGGTCATTGCTGTCCTTCAAATCATTCCTTATTTTTCCCCCTAAAATAAAATCTGAATACTCTTTGGCATGGCTCCAGTTCCTTCCGTTGGTGCAGTGAAGGATCTGGGCAGGCGCAGGAGCGGAGCCTCGGCACCGGCTCTGATTCCCCTCTCACCCTCCTTGTGGGCATCAGCTGGAGTCGAAGTCCAGGAGTGTGGGCCTTCAGGCTGCCTGAAGTTTGAGTCAGAATACTAGGGTCCAAATAAACCACGGTATTTTGTCATCTTTTGAGTTTTTAATTTTTAATGCTTGTTTTAGAACAATACATGAAAGCAGAATCTTGACCCTTAATCATCTTGCTTCTAGTGAAGACCCAGAAACAAAGCAATCTTAATCTGTCTTCCCATTGACCAACAATTTAAAAAACACATTTATAAAGTCTATTCCATTTGTGTTAAATCTGATTTACCCATTTTTAACTTAAGTTTCCCATGAAAACCAACTTTAGTTAACATTGTAAGCCACTCTTTTCTGTTCAAGAAAAATCCTAGAAGCAATGGACATTGCACTTAAAGATTTTATAGAAAACAACACCCTTCTCTGGCTAATCCCCTGGGGGAAAATGTGTGGTTTAGTCACTTCAAAGGCTTTTTATAAAATTTTTGTCTCTTTAATCACTTTAAGTCACATGAACTAAAAAGTATTTGGATCCATATTTTTGATTTTATGAGCACTCTTTAATGCCAATTTTTGGTACCATGTACATGGTATGTAGACACAAGCACACATGTAGACACAACTTAGAATACACAAGTGTGCACACATGTACCTGAAAATTAGCAGAAAACAAAGATTTTATAGTTTTGTGGGGTTTTTTTGGCCAGGTATGACTTCCACAGGTAGGATACTAAAAAGCTATGTGGGTTTATGATACAGACTGTCAGACTCAGAGCTGCCTGGAAGTGGGAACCCTGGGAATACAGTCTTGACATCATGGTGGATGCCAAGGCTCAGCCGCTTCCTGAGGCAGGTTCACCCCCATTACCACTGTGTATTTTCCTGCTGGGGACCCTTCCTCCAGGGAAAGTTAACCCTTGAACAACCGGCCTCTGAGTAGACACGGCGTAAAGGAAACAGAGGGCAATAAGCCAGTCACACAGAACGAGGCTAATTGGTTCAGGAAAAAGGTGAATTCACCATAGAAAATAAACTTGGGCTCAGAAAAACACGACGACTGTGGAAAGGGCACACAGAACAGCTGTATCAGACGGAGGGCACTTTTAGGGCAGGTCAGGGTCAGCCGGGTATTTAAGGAACGTGGGGGACTGTAAAGCCCAAGAACAGGAAACCTTGCCCATGTGGGCGTCTCTCCACCTTCCTCCCTGGTCCGCATGGAGAGAGAGGAGGGATCATCTAGGGGGAGCTTACTGAAAGACAGAACCCGGCGGGACAAGAAAGGAGAAAACAGGCTTCAATGTCCCCCAGAGCTTGGACTTCAGGTGACACCTTGTTTTTCTTCTTCTGTTCCCCCACTTAGGCAGACAAGAGCAGGAGGTCACAGGAATCGCCCCCGCCGTGTCCCTGAAGGAAGCTTAGGTACTGAGAGGCTGAAGGCACCCGTGGAAACCTCGGCCCAGTTAGAGGTGCCATCACGGGGGAATTGCCATTTCGCTGTACAAAGTCTCCGTGGAACTGCAGGTGGGGGCTCGTTTGGACTCCAGCCGTGAAGCGGCAATAGTTTCACACTCACACACACACTCAGGACTTCCAAGCACTGTCTTCCCCACTGAGTTCCCCGTACTGATAGCTCCCTCGTGGGGGCCCCTGATACTGATGGCTCCCCAGCAGGTGGCACGGAGGTGACCAAGCTCCCCTTCTGTCCTGCGACAGGCCTGACTGAGGCCTCAGGTCCCAGGACTTTATCCTGACGACGGTGGGTGTTGGTCCACCTCTCCAGAGAGTCCCCCAGGCGAAGGAGACCCCAAAGCTATCGGGTGGCGCCATCTCATTTGATTTGAGGGGCACCGCACACTCGGCATAAGTGGCCAGCAACACCAGTGGCGCAAGAGGCCAGCAGGATTGTCACTTCCCAGTCAGGGAACCAAAACATGGCTGGAAACAGAGGGGCAGAGAACACCAGCAGCGCTGGGGAGGAGGAGAATCCAGACTCTATTTCACTCCAGCAGGCCCGGAGGAGAGACTCCAGCTCTGAGCCCTGACCAGGCTCTCACGACATTTAGAGGTCATTTGGCGTCCTCTTGGACCCCTCCTGTCACTTGTGTCTTTTTTAAAAAGTTCCTGGTCTGTGTGGCTGAAGGCCTTGTGGGGCCCCTGACATGGAGCATGCTCCCAGAGACAGCAGAAGGGCCCTTTCACAGGCTCCTTAGACCTGGAGGGCCTGGCCCAGGGCTGTTTGCATATCAAGAGGGAGAAGTCAGACTCCTGGGGCCGCCATTTAGGCCTGAGGAAGGCTGGGGAGGAGAGCTGGCCCTTCCGGCCCTGGTTTCTTAGGGTGTCTGCAGTTTCCTCTCCCAGCCAGGTCTGGTTTCCCGTCACTTCACCTGTGACCTGCCTCAGAGCTGGGGTGGCACAGGGGGCTCCTACAGATTGTGACAGGGGAGAGACCTTCGCCCAGGAGGATGCCTGAGCGGATCCCGGGATCAGTGAGGTGCAGGGACCCTGGGTGCTGCACACAGACGTGTCTCTGCTCAGACTTCAGAGCCTGTAATGCAGCGGGAAGACTCAAGACAGCTCTGGACCCCCGACCTTCCAGGGGTGCAATGAAGCTCTCCACTGAGCTGGGTGACTCTGAAGGCTGAGGCAGGAGGATCACAAACTCGAGGCCACCCCCAGCAACTTAGCAAGACTCAGTCCCATGGAAACGGGAAAGGGTCTGGGAGTCCACGCGACAGCAGTCTCCCGTGCACGGCTCTTGGCTTAGAGGTGGTTGATCCCAGAGACGGTGACAGACCCCCGGGGTGGGAAGCAGGCCAGGTGGGGGTCTGTGAAACTGGGCTTGGCAGGCAAGCAGAGGCACTTTCCACCTAAATTCCTTTGCTACCTAGTGTTTGTCAACAGATTTTCAACATAAGTATCTCTCTTTTAAGACCTTTGTATTCATACAAATGTGCTCAAAATAGAAACACAACCCAAAAACCAAGAATATTCCAAAATATTCCAACACAATTATTCGCAGACAACACGAGCCCCCCCACCCCCGCAAGCCCCTCAAATGTGCTCAGCACCAGTGGGAATGGATGTCCTGTGGATCCTTCCAGATCTCTCTGAGTTCCTGGGCACACATGCCAGCGTGCCACGGCAGTGTGTGTGTGTGTGTGTGTGTGTGTGTGTGTGTGTGTGTGTGTGTCTGTGTGTGTGTGTGTCTCATGACTGCACAGCTGCTTGTCATTGGGCAGCACAGCAACAGCCATCCCATGAGCAAGCACAAGTTACCCACTCTGCCGCTAGATGTGTGGTGGTGGCTGGTACCTTGTCCCCTACCTGTGTCACCAGCACTTTGCATTCCACACTTCCTGCGGTGTGCTGCTGGCTCTTGGGCTACAGTCTCAGAAACGCAAGCCCAGGTCAGAGTTCTGCCCGTCTTTGCATCATTCATGCATATTTCTGCACCACCCTCCGCAGACCTGACAACCTGCACCCCACCTTCTCAGCAGCACTGAGCAAGGTGGTCCTAAACCCTGGGGCAAGATAGGAGGCTAGGCCGAGGGCAGACTCCCGTTTTGGCTTGTTCCCCTCTAAGCGGGAGACTCAGACACTTCCACTGTTACTCATCTTTCTTCTTTGGAAATCTGCTCCTCCGCTGTCTCGTTTTCTCTTGTGGAGTTGACAATCTCAGGCCTGGCACTCCCAGCTGGGCCCCTGACTCCTGGGCATACACATGTCCATGCACGGCGGTGCTTGCTGGACCTGAGAATCATGGTGGGGGTCCTCAGGGCCGCCCCCTCCCAGAGTCCCCTTGGCTGTCATGAGAGAACGCACCGGATGTGAGCAACACTCAGCTTGAAGAGGACCTTTCTGTGGCTCTGCGAGGGTCCCAGCCTCTGTAGAAGTCAGATGCTTAACAAAAATTCAGTGTCTTTCCACCCTGCTTCCTCCCAGCAGGCCTGGGTGTGGGGTGGTGTGAGCCGTGGTGTGGGGTCTGGTCATGTGAGGCACAGGGGCCAAGTCCTGGGAGCAAGGGGTATTGCACGGTCCCTGCATGGTGAACCCCAGTAAAGCTCAGCAACCCCCAGGGGCACAGGGAGACCCGAATATTCCTGGTGAAGGTTCGTAGTGTGAATTAGGAACCGTCTCAAGGGACATCTCTGACGTCTCAGGAAAGTAGAAAGTGGGTCCTTCAACCCACCCCTTCAACTCCTGCAATGGAAACTGCAGGGTGAGAATGCTCCTGGCCCCACTCTTCCTCTACGGGGGGCGGGGGGGGGGGTCCGACGGCACAAGGGTCGAGGTCAGTAAGTGGACTTGGTGGCCATCGTTCCTTGCCACATCTGTCCTGGGAGAGCTGAGGGCTTCCTGCTCACTTGCGATCACAGGTGGGTCCTGTGGGTGGCCATAGGACATGCCTGAGATAGAGCCGCAGCAGCACCTGGCGTCGTCACAGTGCCTGCCCCAGAGCTGGGGCTCATCCTCACCCCAGACCAGTGGCCGCTTCAATCCACAGGAGATGGAGGGAACCAGGAGGGTCCCTTGGTGTAAAGGTAAAATTTCCAAGCTGATTCTAAGCCGCAGAGCCTGAGTTAAAGTGTAAAGGACCAGGCTTGTAAACCTGCTTCTAAAGCTGCACAGCATGAGTTAAATTCCTGAGGCAGTTAGGACAAGGCCCCACCGGCCATTTAGTGGTTTATGGACTGGGGTCCTGTGCAACTCCTCACGTAAGCATTCAAGACCCTGTGCAGCTTGTCACGTAGATATTCAGGGTCCAAACCAATCAGTTTGAATGGGTACCCCACCTAGGAGCACCAATCACTCCTGCCCTGATTGTTCCCGCCAATGTATGCACTAATCCTGACTCAGGGTTGTTGTTCAATTTTCCCGCGCCTCATGATGATTTGTTCTGATGTATGCAAAGCCCCCCACCCTCTCCAAAAAGTGTACTTAAGCTCCGCTTGAACTCTGCTCGGGGCTCTGAGCCGCTCTCCCTTCTTGAGTGGGCACAGAGTCCCAGCGCGCTGGAACAGGATCCTCAATAAACTTCCCCCCCTGCGATTGCATGAAGTGAGTCTCTTGTGTGGTTTCTCCCCTCTGACGCTCCGCTGCACCCCAACATTGGGTCTGTCCCTCCACTGGCCTGGCAGCCCAGGACCAGATGGATCCTCAGCTGTGCCTACCAGAACTTTGAAGAAGAACTAATGCCAGTCCTCAAATTATTCCACGAAACAGAAAGGGAGGGGACACTCCCGATTTCATCCTGTTGTGGGAACTATAAAGTGCAGGGTCCACCTTCAGAATACAGTCTTGAGGCGTAAACACAAAGGGATGCAAGAAAAGCAGCCGGAGGAGAATAGAATGGAAAGTCACAAACAGTCACCCGGAGGGCAGGAGAGCCCAGCCCTGGACGGCAGGAGGAGAGGGGGAAGGACGGCCACCAACAAAGATAGACCCAGCAGTCAGGAAGACACACGTCCCATGGCACTGACCCATGGGGAACCAGGGAGGGACCGGGCACTCAGGGAATGAAATCGATTGTTCCTGCTGTGGGTGTGCCTGCTCCCCAGACACCCAATCTTGCAAGATTGGCAGTAAAAATCCTTGATTTGTGACCCTTGTGTCTCTCAGTCCATCCTTTGGGTTTGGGCAGGTGAGTGTGTCTAACATTATGAGGCCAATATCCTCCTGATACCCAAACCAGGCAGAGGCACCTCAAGGAAAGATATCCCGATGAACACTGATGCAAAAGTCCCTAGGAAGGCATTTCAGACCATATTCAGAAACACACTAAGAAGATCATACTCTTTGATCAAGTTGGTTTCATCCCAGGGATGCAGGGTTGTTTCAACACGCATCAGTAAAGATCATTCACCACATAAATAGAATTGAGGAAAATCGAACGATCATTTCCATCGGTGCAGAGGAAGCCTTCAACAAAATCCAGCACCCACTCATGTTAAAAATGCTGAGAAACTGGGGATAGAAGAAATTTACCTCAACATTATAATGGCCTGTACGTCAAAGCCAAAGCCAACATCATACTGAACAGAGAAGAACTGAAGGCATTTCCTCTAGGATCAGGAACAAGGCAAGGATGTCCACTCTCACCACTTCCATTCAACAAAGTTCTGTGAACTCTAACCACAGCAATCAGGCAAGAGAGGGCAATAAAAGTGAAATAATAGAAAAAGAAGTCAAATTATCTCTGATGACACGATCCTGTATCTAGAAGACCCAAAAATATCTCACTGGAAGCCTTTCAGAGCTGATAGATGGGTCCAGCAGTGTAGCAAGATCAACACCCCTAAATCACTACGTTTTCTATACTCCCACAGTAATTCTGCTGAGAATGAAATCAGGAAAATCATCCCATTCATTATAACCCCCCAAAGTAACCACAACAGCAAAGTAAAATGAAGCCAAAACCCGGTAATAAATCTAACCAAGGAGGTGAAATAGTCTACCATTAAAATAAGAGAACCCTGAAAAAGAAATCGAAGAGGACCTCAAAATTGGAAAGACCTCCTGTGCAGGATGAATGTCAGTGTGGCATACTACCAAAACCAACATGCAGTTCCCATCAAAGTGCCCACGACCGTCTGCACACAACTTGATAAACAGTCCTAAAGTTGACATGGAAGACCCAGAACCGCGGAGCCATCCTGAGGTGGGTGGCAAGGCAGGAGGCGTCTCAACACCCGATCTCAGACTGTAACCGAGGGCACGGTGACAGAACCAGCATGGCCGGACACCAAAACAGACGTGAGTTGGTGGAATGGAGTAGACGACAGAGCACACTCACACCGTCCAGCCCTTGACATTCAACAAAGGGCCAAAAACATGCGCTGGGGAAAAGACACCCTTTAACAAACAGAGCTGGGAAAGCTGGGCATCCACGGGCAGGAAAACGAGAGGATTCCAACTTCTCACCTGCAAAAAGCCAACTCAAAGTGGATCAAAGACTTAGGATCAGACCAGAAACACTGCAAGTGCTAAAAGAAAATGATAGGCCCAGGAACCAACTTAAGGAAAAAACCCAAGAATCAATCAGTAGGATAGCACCAAATTAAAAACCTTCTGCACAGCCCAGGGACCAAGAGCACAAGGGAGCCCAGAAAAGAGAAGCTCTTTGCCCGCTGCCCTTCCAGGCTACATGGGTGATAAAAAACAACAGACAAAACCAACAATCCAACCAATAAACCGGCAAGAGGACTAAACGGAGCTTCTCACATACAAGAAGACATACAAATGGGCAAGAGACGTACAAATAAATAAATAAATAGATAAATAAATGGAAAGTTCAACATCCCTATCAATTAGGAAAATGCAAATAACCACACTGAGATTTTTATCTCACTCTAGCCAGGATGACAGTCATAAAGAATACAAATAATAATAAATGCTGATAGAGATATGGGGAAGAAGGCACCCACCTACGTTGTTGGTGGCACCAAGCTATTCCACACCTCAGTACTTACCCAAAAGAACTAAAATCAGCATACTATAGAGACAACAGCCACTATAATGTCTGTATCAGAACAATCCACCATAACAGATTACGGAGCAAGCCCAGGTATCCAAACACGAATGGATAAAGAAATGGGGTATATGCACACACAGTGGAGCTTTCCTCAGCCATAAAAAGAAATCACAGCATTTGCTGATAAATGGATGGAACTGGAGAAGAGCATGCTACGTGAAATGAATCAGGCTGAGAAAGTCAAAGGTCAGATATTTTCTCTCATTGTATGGAAGCTAGAGAGGGAGGGAGAGGGAGAGAGAGAGAAAGGGAGAGAAGAATTGAAAAAAGGGATCTCATGAAAACAGAAGGGAGATGATAAGAGTAGATCTCAAGGGGACTGGGGGAGGAGGGGAGGATGTGGAGTGCCGGGAACCAACTGTCCCACATTCGGCCTGGGTGACTGTGCCCCAGTGGACCCGTTGTGTGTACCGTTACAACGTCCTAATTTAAACATAATGATGGGGGGGAGGATCAGTAGAGAAGGCTCAGGCGAGGGCAGGGGAGGACTAGGGTGGATTGGGAGGGAGACTGATGGGACTGGGTTGTGCGCGTGCACACTGCTTTGCCTCCGGTGAGCAGCGTTCAAGGGCTGCAGTTTGCCTGGAAGAATCGGAAGGAAAGCTGCTAGCACTTCATGCTCATCCCCCACGTTCACATAGACGGGGGCAGCCCAGGTGTGCACCTGCAGGTGAAGGATAAGGAAGACCTGGGACCCCGGATGGAAGTCACCAGCATCAAGAAGACCTGGATCCAACCCCAGTGCAGCATGGACGCCCGGCAGACGTCACCCTCAGTGAGGACTAGTGCTCAGGGAGGCCCAGGAGTCCTTCAGGCAGACTCAGGAGCTGGCTCTGGGCTGGTGGGGACACTGCTACCTCAGCCTGGGTTTCAGAGAGCCAGGGAGAGTGGGCTCTGAGATCTAGGGTGTGGCCTGCTCTTGGTGCACCGCCTGCCCCTAAAGCCATGCAGTGCGGGTACCAGGCACAGGAGGTGCTCTCAGGCCAACAAGGAACTGGAGCAGAATGAGACGAAACCCCAAAAGGCTGCGGGGTCCCTGTTTGTGCCACAGGGCCCGCCTCCTCAGGGCCGGCGGGGTTTTGTTCTGCTTGGGTTGGCTTTGTCCAGCGTCCAGCAGGGGGCAGCCCCGGCCTGCACACGTGCCCTGGCCTGAGCTGCAGGTCTGAGGAGGCTTCTCCTGGGGTCTGTGGTGGCCAGGCTGCTGTGGGCACAGGCTCTCTGCCAGGTCCCTGTGGTCTCGGCCCGCGTCCTGCTCCAGTGAGGCACCATTGCCCGGATGCCACATGGAGCACTTTCTTGCACAGAGGACCACACGGCTCCCGGCCTCCTCAGTGAGTTACAGGGGAAATCCACAGGAGGTCTGCTGAGGTCATGGACGCCTCTGCTCTTTGGCCGACAAACAGAGTATTCACACGGAGACATTTCTTCCAAATTATTCTGAAATAACAGTAAAAGTGTGGAAACCTCAAGGCAGGTGGGCTACTCCTTCCCTGGAGCCAGTGAAATGTCCAAGTGCTAATCTAATCAGCCTTTGTCCTACCCAGAAGCTGGGCAGGGAAGCCACGCTCGCCCGCCTGCCTGGCCATTGGGCAGGGTCCTGGCCCCCACGCAGGATGTGATGACCAACACAGAGGACTCTCAGCTGCCGGCCAGAGGCCCCCCACCGTTGCCTTGGGAGCTGTTGGGTCTGGTCTCCCTCATCACTGTTGAGGCCCGTGGAGCTTTCCAGTAGATCCCTGAAAGGCAGCACCCTGCTGTGAGAAGGCCCCTCTGCAGCTCACAGCGGGCCCCGGAGGCTTCCCCGGCCCCCCCCTTCCCTCAGGGACTGAGCCACCCCCTGCACCTCCCCCCAGAGTGGGTGCTTCCTCTACTTGCCGCGTTCCCGTCACCAGTGGTGAATTCTCCTACCTGTTGAAACTGGCTGTGATCGTGGTGTGTGGTTAGGGCCTGAGCCGTCTGGGAGAAGCTCCTGTTGATGCAGGAGGTAACGTGACTTGACGGTGAGAGCTGTGACCTGTCCTCCATCCTGGATTGAGCCGTGTGGTGCTGAAGGCAGGTGGGCTGGCTGGAGGCGGTGGCCCCCGGCTGTGCCCTGGAAGGGTGCGTCTTCCTTGTGCCCTTTCCTGGGCCCCTCTGCTTCGTGGCTTCCATGTCCTGAGCTGCTCTCCGCCATGATGTTCCGCCTCTCCTCCAGCCCAGAGCAGTGGAGTGGCCATCCGTGGCCTGAAACTCTGAAACCATGAGCCAAAATGAACTGTTCCTTTAGTAATTGCTCTTGTCAGGTCCTTGGGTCGCAGTGACAAAGAGCTGACTAACACCTCTTGGGACAGTAATCACTGGGCTTTGAGCACGGCTTTCCCAGGACAGTGGCACAGTGAAGGTCCCTGGAGTGGGCTCAGGTCAGCTCATGCTCCTAAGTACTCGGGGGATCTGGAGAGCCTGGTGTGAAGGAAGCGTGGCTCAGCTCAGGCCGCGGCACTGTGTCCCGCACAAGGAGTGCCACCATCAGGACCCAGGTCCCTGCTGGGTGGAGGAGCCAGCCACCCTTCACGGTCTCTTTCCTCTTAGCCCAGGTAAGTGACAGGACTCTGGGGGACTTTGGTCACCCTACATGCAGCCCATGCCTCCTGAAGTCCCTGCAGTGGCTCTCAGCACTACTGTTCCACAGCTCGGGGACGTCGTCACTGGAGCCCTGGGCTTGAGTGGCTGGCCAACCACGTGGAGGGGGGACAGAGGAGGAAGCCAAAGGACACTCCGTGGAGGGTGTAAAAGCAGGTGGGAGACAGGACAGGGAGCACGGGGATCCTGTTGGGATGGGAAGGTTTGGGTGCAGCTCAGGCTGGGGGGAGAACCAGGGGAGCCCACGCACAAGTGGTGACATGAGAACTGGAAAATGAGTGGGGCTTCTCAGAGCGAGGGGGCGTTGTGCCAGGCAGAGGAGGAGCAAAGCTGATGCACAGAGTGGGCCCGGGAGTCTCCTGCGGCCACTGGAGCTACCGAGGGAAAGGGCAGCTCAGATAAGGCGGTGGGCAGCTGCAGCCACATGGTGACCACTGGTGACCACTGGTGCTCTGCCCCGGGGCTCAGGGGTTTCCTGTGGTTCTGTCCAGCCAAGGTATGATCCCCAAGGACAGCCCCGTCTAGCTCTTCCAAGTTGTCTCACAGAGAGCCTGTGAGTTACAAGGACACGTGCCCCCTGGCAGTATCATGGAAATTCCTGGGGATTACCCTGCCCTCAGAGCAGGACGGTGCATCAGCCTTACTGATTGTCAGGGAGTTTGGACGAGATGAAGTCAAGAAAAGTGTCTCTGTCTAGAGTCCTGGATTTTACCTGCTGTTATGGCTTCGGTGTTAGGTGTCCCCCAAAGCTCGTGTGTGAGACGATGCAAGGTTTGGCCTTGGGTTCTGAGAGCCTTAACCCAGTCGGCGAATGAATCCCTGATGGGATTAGCTGAGTGGTGACTGCAGGCTGCTAGGGCGTGGCTGGAGGAGGTGGGTCCCTGGGGGTGACCCTTGGGAAGACATATTTGGGAGCTGAACCTCGTCTCTCTCTGCTTCCTCATCACGTCCTGAGCCACTTCCCCCCCCGCCACAGTCTTCTGCCATGATGTTCCGCCGCACCTTGAGCCCCAGGAATGGAGCCAGCTGTATGGACACCTGAGACCGTGAGCCCCAGGTAAACCTTTCCTTCTGACAGCTCTTCTCGCAGGACTTTGGGTCGTAGCAGTGAGTAGCTGACTAAAACCTCTCCAGATCTGCTACAAGCTTCAGGTAAGAACTTGATGGAGTCATGAATGGCAACCTGTTTCTTCAGCTGTGCTTGGAAATTCTTAGGGGAAAATATTGTGTACTCCTGGCTTAAGTTCCTAAAAACATCCTGCGTTGGTGCAAAAGTTCCAGGTTTCCGTGTGGCTGCTGAGGGGTCAATGTCTGAGACCTCTTGCTCTTGGTTCTTTCTGCAGATGGGTCTCAACCGTGTCCCACAAGTTAGAATTAGCCTGAATAAGGAGTAGCTTAGAAGACCTTAGGAGCCATTGCTACTCGAGGGCCAATGATCTACAAATGAACAGGTGCTTAAGGAGACGCACTTTAGGCACTTTCCAACCTACCCTCTTGGGCATTGTGGCACTAGGGAAGGCAGGGCCATGTGTTTCTCTTGTGCCTGATTTAAGTACCTGCTGGATATGACAGAAGGATGCCCACCTGTTTGTCCTTCTGTGAGACTCATTGGTGACCTACTGGGTTAAGGCTCTCAGAACCCAAGCCTGTCCCTCAGGTCTTCAGGAGTCAGAGTGACCCTGGAGGTGTGGTGTGACGTCTGAAGCAACAGAAGGCCCCACCTGGGCCCTCCTCAACTTGGTGAAAATGTCACAAAGCCGTCACTGTGACATCCCTCTCTCGGTTGCCTGGGCCCTCTGACTCCGAAATCTGCAAACTCATGCAGCACTGTTGTCCGAGTGGCTCTGTTGGCTCTGGAAGCAGCTGCACCTAAGTCATTAGCCATCGGCCTCAGGCAGGGAGTGACACGGGTTGGTCCCCAAGCACAGAATCCCACAGGGCCCGGCCGGAGCCTTAGGCATGGGTTAGACAGGCCTCCAGCTTCTCAGTGCTGAGGTGAGGGGCAGAACCAGACCCAGTCCCAGGCTTCCGGAACGACACTTTTGCCTCTGGAGTATACACACGGGCACTGACAGTTGGGCAGCCAGCAAGCTGCCCAGGGGGCTGTGGTCAAGTGGTCTTCCTTTCTGATTGGCCAGCTTTCTACCCAAGGCCGCCTCCCATCATGGCTGGACCATCTGCCTGGTAAGGAGACTTGTTTGCTCCACAGAGTGTCCGTGAGGTAGGGACAGAGTCTGCAAAGTGCTCGAGACGTCAGTCCTGCTCCTTCGGCAGGAGTCCCCACCCTCACAGTAGGGTCCAGCGCTCACCCCGAGTCTCTCAGGCAGGTAACACAATGCCTTGACTCGGCCTGAGCCATGGAAGAATCCTGTTACATGGTCTCGTTGTGAGCAGCACTGACTTTAAAAGTTCAAGTCTTGGTATAGGGAAATGTCTTTCAACTGTAAATGTTCACATCAAAAGATAATCTCATCTTTATAATCAATAATTTAAGAAATTGCCCGTGAAATCTCACACACGCACACACACACACACACACACACACACACACACACACACATTGTCTTTTGGCTCATTGTCCTGGGGGCCGTTTGAAGACCCCATCTGGGGACCACTGATGGACCGTGCTGAGTCTGGCCTTGCAGGACAGGACTCCAGTTAAACTCAACCTGGCCACTGGCCAGCTCTGAACACTCAGGTGGGCTGCTAAACCTCTCTGAGCCCCAGGCTGCTTTTCAGCAGAGAGGGGTCCCACCTCCTTTGGGGTGGTGGTGAGGGTGGGTGCGTGGCCCATGACAGACACCGCACTGAGAGCATGTTGGCTGAGTGCTGGTCGAGCGGGATTCGGAGCCTGTTCTGAGACGAGCTTGTGATCTCTAGGACTGACTGTGGCTCGGGCAGTAGCTGCTTCTGGGCTGTCAGCGTGGAGTCCTCGGGGGCCCTCTGGCATCACCTCAGAGGACGTGCTACTCTCTCTCCGACCTGCAGGGGTGCCCCTCAAGCTCCCCGAGGCTCTGCCATGCCCGAGGTCCTCCCCAGGCTCTGCCACGCCCCGAGGTCCTCCCCGAGGCTCTGCCACGCCCCGAGGTCCTCCCCGAGGCTCTGCCACGCCCCGAGGTCCTCCCCAGGCTCTGCCACGCCCCGAGGTCCTCCCCGAGGCTCTGCCACGCCCCGAGGTCCTCCCCGAGGCTGGTGTGGCGATGCCCGTGACCCGCGTGAGGCTATGTGGCATCCCCAGGTGCGTCTGTGCCCGAGGAGGCAGGAGCATCGACCGCCTTTCACTGCTGCTGAAATCACCCGACTCAAGGGCTGAGTGCAGAAAAGGCAGGGCCATGTGGTCTTGCCCGGGAGTCGCTGTTCGCCGATGGTGCCCAGAGCTTCCGGAGGCCGCTTTCCCTTCCTCCTAGCCTGCTCCTCCCCCGGCCCAGCCCAGTCCACAGCCATCTGGCCGCAGAGCTTCCCTGTGGCGTGGGTCAGAGGCAGCAGCTGGCATGCAGCTCCCAGTGGCCCTTTGCCCCGTCCCTGCCCCACCCTGACCACTGGAGTCGCATCGTGCCTGGAGGAGCACGGGGGAGGATTGGCTCCTGCTGGACGGCCCTGGCCTTGGCACACGCCCTGTGACAGCCGTCGAAGACAAGGGCCAGCGGCGGGAAGAGTTAGGTGAGCTGCTCAGACTCGTGGGACATTCCAGAGAGCTCCCCGGGTCCCACCCGGCAGCGTGGCTTCTGGTTCCACTGCTCCATGAGAACAGGAATGAGGTGCTGTCTTTCCTCCGGCAGTGGAACCTCAATACCAGCGTCCTGCCACACGTACACCTGCCTCCTTAATTGTCACTCCTGGTGTCCCTGCTTCTGAGGACACACCCTGCCTGTGGTGAGGGCAGCCAGCCTCTCTCTCCAGGGGCAGTGGTGAGCCCACCTGGCTTTGAGCATGATTTTACCCTCCAGAGAATCCTTTTTAAAGCCTTAAGTCCATCAATCAAGGCACAAACTGGAAAAAGCTGTGGAAAATACGTTAATTGCTCTGTGGAGAAGCCCTTCAGGTGAGAACCAAGGACAGGGACTGTTCCGGCATGCCAGGTAGCCTCCCGCTCTCGCTGCCTGGATGGCCACCACTGGAAGATAAGAAGTGCCGTTCAAGTAGGGCCTGCTGGCCACCCTCCCCCGTGTCCTGCAGAGGGACTCCTAAGGATCTCGGCTCTGGCTCATGCGCCTGGGCTGACCACCTACACTTGCACAAGCCGCGGTGGCTGAAGGCCTGCGGGTAGTGACCAGGGGTACTCCAGGTGCCACCAGGGAGTGGTGCCCTCCCATGTGGCTGGGCTCAGGACACACGCCAGGTTGGGGACCACGGCTCTGACTTCTTTGCATTAGTCCTCCTCTAAGGAGGACGCACTTGATGACACCAGCAGGACTCCCGGGGGCAGCCACCTGTGCGGGCACCCACTGAGTCTCTTGTTCCCCTCACCGTGAGTGTCCTGGACAGCATCATGACAGGGGCCTGTCTTCAGCCTGTCGGGGGCCTCCGGCACCCCACACTGAGGGGATGTGCTACGCCTGAGCTCCCCTGAGCAAAGCAGGTGGACCGTGAACCCATGTGCCCAAGGCTCAGGCACCCTGAGGGCTGGGAGCCGCTGGACGTGGTACAGCACCAAGGAGGGCGAGAGCAGGTTGCCATCTGAAAACACCCAGTCAGTCACCCAAAGAGGCCTCAGAAGAGGGGCCGAATCTTCTTTCAGCAACTTGTGTGATTGATTTTAGCACCCTAAAATACCAGTGCCTGACTTCTGTGCCTGACTCGGGCTCCTACTTGTTGTGCCTGAGCTTTTGGGGTTGGATTCCTAGTGGCATGAGCTGTAGACAGGGGCTGTCTGGCTCACCTGGGCCAGGGACTCAGGTGAAGAGGGGGCTCTTCCAGGGTGGCATGTCTCAGGGGCTCAGATGGTAAGTGGACGCCAGACAGGGCAGGGCCTGTTTGTTCCTGGCAGGGGGAGGGGTGGGTGGCCCTGTGCTGCTCCCTCTCCCCGGCCTCCCTGCTCTGCTCTTGGCGGGAGCCTCAGTGACAGACAGAGGCTCTTCCTGTGCCAGCTGGGAAGCAGGCCGCTCCGCTGGTTGTCTGCCATGCCTGCCGCAAGGCCACCAGCTTGACAAACCTTGGTCAGAGGCGGGCTGTGAATGCGAGGGGCCATGACTGGTGGTCCCTGTGAGGACGGAAGTGCGTTTGGAAAGCCCAGTTCATTAAGCCACCAGACTTCCCATCACTTCCCTCGTGTTCATGTGGGATGCGCCACCTCCAAGGTTATCTGATGGATTGCTTCCTGCTGCCCCTTCAGGAGGGCCGCCTTGACGGCATCTCAGTCCATGCGCTGACCTCACCCTCGGTCTGCCGCCTCCCTGGGTGGGGAGCACATTTCTCCACCACCACGCCATTTTTGGAAGGAAAAACTTAAAGAATGGTTCTCATTATTTAAAGGTCTCAAATTGCACAACTGAAGAAGCTAAGAGTCACACTCTCAGGACCTGGCCTGGTTGGAAGGGAGCCTGCGTTTTATGTCCCTTGGTCATTGGAATGTTCTGGATGTGCCGTGGTCCGTTCCAGAAAGCAAAAACCTAAGCACCGGGGAATGTTTGGGGAAATTGTTGGAGCTTAGCTCAGTGTGATTCAGTGAGCTGGGGGTGTGGTGGTGGGTCCGATGCTTCCTTGAAACTCAGCTGAGGGCAGGCTGTACCTCCGGAGGGTTTAGGAAGGACTGGCATTTCCTGCCTCTGGTGTGTGGCTAGGCCCTTGGCTCTGGCCTTCCTGGCCCAGAGCGGGCAGGCCGTGGGGAGGGTCGTGCTGCCCAGGCTCTCCTGGTAGGACACCTCGGGGTTCCACGTCCCTCCATTACCAGGGCAGTGCCTCCTGAGCCCAGAGCACTCCTCTGTGTCTCTCTCAAGATATTTACTTTCATCTGCAAAAAGTTGCCAGGAGGGCCAGGTTAGGGTGGGTGACTTTCAAACTGCCTCAAGGAAGTGGCGACACTGAGGAGCAACTCTGACCTCTGACCTCAACTCTGACCCTGAGTTTGCCCCGTGGTCTGTGGCAGGCCCAGGCAGTCAGGTCTCGGCACCACTCTGTTTCACACCTGGGCTTGCAGAGGCCAACCGGACCACACGGAAGCACAGGCCTTGCCAGAGAGGGATGTCCCTGGCACAACCCCTTAGGAACACCTTCGTCATGTGCCTGTGTCAGCAGGACGGTGTGCGGGGCCCAGAGGGACCAGCATGGACATGGACAGACCTGGTTGTTTTCCTATAACCTTCATTAACGCTTAAAGTCGCGGGAGCTTCACGCAGGCCAACAACCAGTCTCTTCAGCAGGATTTTTCTGCAAGGAGGAGCCGGGGGCAGAAGGGTTTGGTGAGCCCTGCCTGTGCTGTCGGGGCGGGAGAGGACTCCACGAACCTCAAAGGGGGGACCGCCAGGCCATGCTTGTCCGTTCCCAAAGGAGGGTGTGAAGGGCGTGGCCTGCCAGTGCGGAGATCAGCCCCCGGTGTCGGGGCGTCCAGCGCCCGGCCCGCCCCCTGCCGGGCACCTGGCTCCTGGCTGTCTTTCAGCACCCACTAAATTCTGCCTTATTATGCAACCGTTGCTTCTTCATCTGGGACTTGGCTTGGAAGGGCGGCAATGTCAGCTTTCTGTTTTCTTTTCTCTGGTGGAGCCAGAGGCTGTCGGCAGAGGCTGGGCTGGGCGTGGCATGACTGAGGTCAGTCTCTTTCAGAAAGTCCCAGCGCGAATGCCTCTCTGGGTCCCCAGAGCACGCGCATTGGTCTCATGAGGCCTATTTGGGGCAAGAGGACTCATTCTGCCCAGACAGCCCCGGCCTTGGGGTGCTGGGGTTCCCAATGGTGTGAGGGCCAGTGACAAAGGGTGAGTGACCCCAGTGTCCTTCCAGGTGTGCAAGGACAGTTGTGCCTGCATACGGGAGCCGGGTGAGCAGTTAGGAGGAGACGCAGCCTGGTTCAGTCCCCACTCAGAGCTGGCTCGGGAGCTTATTTCTGTCTCTCTGTGTTAACACAGGAATGCTGCCCACCCTCGGGTGGCGCAGTGACCTGCTTGTGCACAGCTGGCCTGTGGGTGGGCACGAAGTGCACCAGAGCAAGAGCAGACGAGCCTCACACGCCTGCTGCTTCAGGTTTGGAGGACCCCAGGATGAGAGGGACGCTTTCTCAAGAGTCAGAGTGACCAGAGTGCTCCTGGCGCTGGCAGGAGAGGGGGGTGGGAAGAGGCCTCATGTGGAGTCTGAAGACGTGTGTGAGAAGTGGCAGTCTGCGGGGCACTGAAGGGCCTGGGGGCTGTCCCCTGCCCGCCTCTGCCTCTGCAGCACGGGGGGAAGTACCGCGGCCTCTCCACGGAGCGCCTGGGGGCCAGCGGTCACTCATGGAGAAAGCCTTCTCGGGGTTTTCTTGGTTCCAGTGTTCTTCCCTTATTTCCAGTAGCCCACAGGGCGGGCTGGAAGGAGGTCAGCATGGTGTCCCCGAGAGGCCTGGACCCAGTGAGGTTGGGCTGCCTGAATGGGTCCTGGGTCTCCATGGGAAGGTCACAATGGTGCTGAGGAGGTTTTCACTGAGGGGACAGTCACAGAGACAGTGCTGACACTAGGACTTCCTGAGCCACCGCAGTGCCCCAGGACCTGCACCAGCCCTATCTTCTCAGAAGAGAAGGCCTGGGCTCCCTGAGCCTGTGCAAGTCCTTCAGGGGGTCATCCTTCTCAGAGGCCTGCTGAGTGGGGGGGGTATGTCCACCCTCAACCAGGCCCATCTGGGGCTCCTGGACACATGGGTGTCTATCAGAAGGGGAGGATGTCGATAGCCGTCCTCCCTGCTGGCACCACATGGCCCACATCAGTCCTGCAGGTCCACACGGGCAGCTCAGGTGCTGGGCAGAGGAGGGAACCTGGGTGGGGTGGCTGCTCACGTTTTCATGAAGATTGAACCAGACTTTGAAACCTGCATGGGTCACCTAAAGATGACAGGAAGCACAAGAATCTGCCGGGTTGCCCAGAGGCAGGAGGGGACAGTGCTTTGGGACAGCTGGGTGGAAGCAGGGCCGAGCCAGCCCTGCCAGGCCAGGCTGGAGCTGCAAGGTCCACAGTCAGTGCGTGTTTGTTTGGGACACCTGCCTGCAGCGGGGTGGGAAGGGAAGGGACCGAGGGCCAGCACCAGGGCACAGTGAGGTCAGTGATGGAGATGGTAGGTCCAGGGTCTGCCACTGGTGGGTTCTGTGGCTGGGGCAGACTCCTCAGCACTCCCAGCCCTCTTCTCCTTGTGGGGACCCGAGGGTCAGCCCAGTTCTGGAGATGCAGCGTGCTTCAGAGCCTGCGAGAGGGCCCACGAGCCGTTTAAAAAGCCAGATTACTGAGGTCCAACCACGTCCCCTCCAATCCACCATCCCCTGCCCTTGGCAACTCCGAGCCTCCTGCCTGTCTGCAGGTCTGCCTGTGGGGATCTCAGGGAAACGAATCATATAAAGTGTCGTCTTGGTAACTGCTGGATTTGGAGCTCTTTCGCAGCCAGTTGAGTCTTGGAGAGTCTGGCAGCCCACGTGCTCGCTCAGGTGTGGAGCTGAAACTTGGGTCTGAATGGGACCCGTGCTGAGCAGAGCTTGGGAAGGCAGCTGGGCTCCATCAGCGCAGGCTGGGGGCTTGTATGGAAGTTTCATGCTGAATCAAAAAAACAAAAACAAACAAACAAAAAATCAAAAACCCACGAAACTTTAAAAAGAAATGTGGATCAATAAAATTTTTTGTTTTGAGTAAAAAATACATATGAAATCTTTTGGACTTATTTATATTATATTTTAGCTATAAATATGACCTATATTAGATGAAACTTGTTCTGTGCAATCACCACCGTAGGCTAAGGAGAATTGAAGGGGATACCCAGCCACTCGGGCGCGGGGCTTTCCTGCCTTTGCAGGGATTTCTGTGTTGACCAGAATGGCTGTGAGAAGGCAGAATGCATACACACTGGGCTGCCCCCTCCACCCCAGGAAGGCCAGGGGGGTGGGCCTGGGTCCCCAACAAGGACCGGTGCCTGGGTCAGTGTGGAAGTGCGGCAGGCCAGCGCTTGCTAAGGTCGGCCGGGCGGTCAGGGAGGAGGCCCGTGTGGACAAAATGAGGACTCACCCAGCAAGGGGTGCCGTCCTCTCCTGGCTCCAGCAGGCTCAGCAGAGAGGGCCTCCCCGGCAAGTCTGAGCCACAAGTTCACCCCACGCCCTGGATCAGCAGGGCCAGCCTGAAGTCTGCACCTGTACAGGACAAGGCCTGCTCCTCCAAGTCTGCAGAGCAGAGGCTGGCTCTTCAGGCACGCGGCCTGCGGCATGCTCCTCATGGTGGCACCGGCGGGTACTCACATCCTGATGACAGTGGGTTTGCCCACACTTCACCCTTTGAATCCTAGCTGAGGCCCAAGTGTTATTATCAGACTGATTCCATAGGCCAGGGGCTGAGGTTCCTGGAGGTTGGTGAGCCCTGAGCCATGACTGGCAGGGACATCCAGGCCGCAGAGCCAGGTTTCCCCTGTCCCTTCACATCCCGAGGCGCGGGACCCGCTGGGCTGGCAGCAGGTTTGTCGGTGAGATGCCCTCCCTCTTTGCATCCTCCTTCGTCACCAGGCCGTGCCCCAGGGCAGCTGCAGTCTCGGCCCTCTGAGCCGCTGGCCTGTGCTAATGACCTGGCTGAGCTCATTCTCTGCTCACCGGTCTCCACCTTCCTCCTGGAACAGTGGACCAAGGCACAGGCCGCTCCCTGCTGGCTTCACTGTGTGGCGTTTTCCTGTGGATTCCCTGAAGTGCCCCAGGCTTCCTCTCCTGATCATCCCCACAGCCCGAGAGCTGGCTGGTGGCCGTGAGCCGGGGGCCTCTGTGGCAGCTTTGCTCCTGCAGAGGAGGGGTGAGCCCACCAAGAGCCACCCCCTCACTTGGGGCTGACTCCTTCAGGCAGGAGCACGTTCTTGTCACCAAAGAGCACACAAGGTGGCTTCGATGGTCTCTCGTCCACCTGCTCTGGGCAGAAGAAGGGCCTGCCCCGGGGCTGGTGGGCCTCCTAGAAGGTGGGCCTCCAGTGTTCGTTGGTGATGAATCATCAGTTAGTGATCTTTCCCCAAAGGACTGTTTCCTGTAAGATGTCCCAGTGCTGGCCAGATGTCCCAAGACATGGCCAGTGGGAGCACAGACGCCTCCCCTGCCCAGCTTCCCTGGGTGTCCAGGTTCTCTCCTGGCCAGGGCGTGGACGGGGGCTGTGAGGCTGGATCTGAACTCCGGTCCCCCATGGCCACTAGCATGCAGTTGTCCCTCTCAGGAGCAGGAGGCCTGGGCGACTTGCCCGCTCCACCTGCAGCCCATCTTCTGCAGAGCTTCTTGGAGCTGCCGCCCACCTGCCTCCCACTCACATTCCCGAGGAGGACAGGTGAAGCTGTCCCACCATGTGGCCAGGTGGCCTGCGTGAGCTCCAGGCTCCTCGGGCCCCAGTCTGTGGAGGAGAAAGTGTCACCACCCTAGGTTCCTGAAAACGTCCCTGTGGGGTCTGACAGAACCCGCAAGCTGGCCGCCACCCAGTGCTGCAAGTCCCGTCTAGATCCCGTGCATTTTCCCCTCTTCTGTGGGAAAAGCCACATGGTCATGGGATCCAGGGCCAGGATAGGACCAGAGGAGCCCCTGGTGCCCCGGAGAAGGGCCTGAGCCTTGAAGGGTGTCCTCATGGTCCTAGTGAGACCCCCTTCCCTAGCTGCTCCCTGCTGAGAGCCAGCTGCCTCGGGCAGACCCCTGGATGAACTCCAAGGACCACGAGGTGCAGGCCTGGGACGAGCTGCTGCGGAGACGCCTCCCCCCAGAGCAGCACAAGAGGCCTGAGCGTCCTCCCTGCCGAGCTCTCACGCCCGTGGGAGCTCACGCCCTGTGGTTCTGTCACCTCTGTCAAGATCTGGGAGCCATCCTGTTGAGGCAGCCCAGGGTGGCTCTGGGGTCACTCCTAGCCTGCCTAGGACAGTGGGGGCATCGGGAGAGTGTGGCCATCAGCCAGCTCCTGGGACGGTGTCTGTGGGTCCACACAGGCTCCCAGGGGCCGTGCTCGTCCTCTGCCGTTGCTGTGGAGAGTTCTTGTCTGCAGCGAGGCCCAGTGGAATCGAGTCTGCTGCCCGAGCCGCTCCTGAGGGTGAGGCGGGAAGGAGTCAGGCTCCCCCTGGCAGGGCCACTCCCCCGGGATGGGTGCAGGCCCTCCTTCATGGCTCCCTGAGGAGTCAGAGGCTGGAGGCCTCGTGCAGAGGAGCAGCTACATCTCACCAGAGTGGACTCGGCTCTGCGGTGCTGACCATCTCCTGCCTCCCGTCCCAGTCTCTCCCGCCGTCCCTGTGATGGGAAGAGAAGGTCAGGAGCTCGATCCTGTGGGCCTGCCTGTAGCTCTGGGGCCTGGAGAGCGGGCCAGGGCCGTCGGCTGGTTGTCTTTGAGGGATTCCACCTGGCACCTGCCCTAGGCCCTCTCTAGGTGCACGCTGTGCCCAGCGTGTTCTTAGGACCCGCTTGGAGGCAGATGAGGTGAAGGCAGCTGCATGCTCTGGCACGCTGCATTTGCTCGGCTCTCCAGTAGCCATAGAGAATCCACCTCAACCACCGGATCTCTTCTCCTTGGCCTAAAAGTGCCCAAATATTCAAAGCTTTCTATCCATACCAATGCTGAGCGCGGCTTGGAGGTACAAGGGGATCAGGTGACCTGAGTGAGACTCTGTGCGGAGAGCTGGGGCGTCCTGAGCAGGCAGGGAAATGCTCCCTGGAACTCGGTGCAGGCCTGGGTGGCACCTGGCAGCGGTGGAGCAGCCTGCCAGGCTCAGTCACCAGCAGGCTTCCTTGCAGGACCTAGGTGCCACGTGCCTGTGGCCCATGGACACCCATAGCATCCATGGGGACCCTGGAGCCCTGCTCTGGTCATCCTTCATTCTCAAATCTCTCCACCCACAGTAGCTCATGTAAAATCACCTAGACCTTCAGCACCCATGCAAACTTCCCTCCCTCCACAGAGGGATTTCAAATCCTTTGTTGATTATTCCCAAGGGGAAGGGGTGCTGACAGATGGGAGGTCACCTTCTTGCCAACATTCTGCACGTCTCCCTGCACCTACACTGAAGGTGTTGGCCTTGGACCTGTGACAACAGAAGAGGCATGTCCCACCCTGCTTCAGGCAGTTCCTAGGCCCCAATTATATCCCTGGCTGCCTCTCCAGAACCTGCCCGTTTGCCCACCCTCCGTAGCTTCCTGACTACTGGAGTTACAAAAAGGGAACTGAAAATAGAGATGAATGAGAAGAAATATTGGCAACTGGCAATCCACCAGGGGAGAGCTGGTGACGGCGGCACACCCACCCAGGGGAGAGCTGGCATAGTGGCACCTCCCCATGGCTGAGTGGCAGCAATAGCATCCCATGAAGGAAGAGCCAGAGGAACAAGCATCCCCTTTTGCCTCAAATGAGGGAGCATTTGCCTGTGTTTCCAAGGACAGACAGGCAGCGTAATGGTGACCGTGCCCTTCCTGGACACCTGGAGGGGCTCACAGGCACTTAGGACACACAGCCAAGTGCTGAGGCACTGTCATTCACAGGGCATGTGCCTGTGACCAGAGCCCAGATGGAATCTTCCAGGGTGTGTCAGTACCAGCCTCTCCGGGTAGGACTCCAAAAAGCCCAAACCACTTTCCTTCCAACTCCAAATTTCTCTGATCCCAGAAACCTACACCCAGGGAGCAAGTCCTCACGGGTGCAGTCCTCAGGGGTGGCAGCTCGCTACTGATGAAACCTGAACTGGCACCAAGTTAGGTGCAGGTTTGAATGTTTTCCCCAAAGCAGCAGTAAAATTGCACTTTTTACACCCTGGGGCCTGAAAGCGCCTGTTAAAGGTGCACACTCTCCGTGGAGACGGCAGCTCAGACAGGCTGCAGGGAGGAAACCCTGGGGGGAAACCCAGGGCAGTGGGGAGCCTTGCACAGGAGTCCTGAGGAAGGAGCTCCACGTGGTGCTGGGTCCCCTGTACCTCCCAGAGGTCTCACTGCAGACAGTGGCCAATGTTGGCTGAGTGTCTGCCCATGTGACTGGTGCTGTGCTTTGTGATCACATGCAACCTTCCTGCTCAAATTGCAGAATTGTGGAAGGACAGGGTCTTGTCGATTTGACTCCCAAGCTGTGTTGAGGTTCAGGTATGGAGAAGCCACAGGTCTTACCTTATGCCCTCTGGCAAGATGTGGAGCTGGATTTGCATGATTCCAGGCCATAGGTGCTGCTCTTTGCTATCTCACTACCATGTCCTGAGGAGCAGGAGAGAAGGAAGAAGAACCGAAGAGCACTTCTGACTTTGGGTCGAATGCTTGGATCTTAATGTGGCAACAGGCCAGAGAAACATCTCCCACAGCTGCTGAGATCCCATCTAGGTAACCGTCATCATCAGCTCCTAAGAAGTGGGGGCTCAGGGAACACCTCCCACATGCCCCAGGAGGCCTTCCAGAAAGTCCTGAAATGAATGGACTGACCGTCTTGGAGGGTCACTCTCCTGGTGGACGTAGCCTGGACTGAGCCAAGCTGCATGTTGACTTCAGGAGGCAGAATGGCTCCCGGACACCTGGCTGAGCACAGGGAAGTGTGTGGGAGAAGGCGTGCCCAGACGGGAGAGCAGGTCCTGCAGGGTCAGGGGTGTGTTGCCAGCTCCCTGTGGCACCCCTCACTCTGCAGGGCGTACACCTGTTGGGGCTGAATGCAAGGGCCAACCCGCTGCCCTATTGGCGAGCTTCTCAGGCTAACTCAATGCAGACGTGTGCCAAAGTTCGTTTTCAGAAGCTCATAAAATCACTGAAAACTGGTAGAGGAGTTTGGGTTTTGCTGCGAGGCTGACAGTGTTACACTGAGTATGAGAAGAGGACTTCCTGAGCAAGGTGGAGGTCGTCAGGCCAACAAGGGTCGACTCAAGCACACGCCACGTTCTCTCCACATCCCCGCTGGCTCCGCCTGAGGGACTCTGGCTCTCGCGGTGCCTGTGCAAGCCGCGCGGCTTTCCACAGAGGCCTGGTTCTTGTTGACTGGCTTTCACGTGGCCCCCCGTAGCCCTTCTGCGCTCTTTCACTCCTCCAGGTGGAAAGGGATCATTTGGATCCCTTTTCTACACCAGTCTTGAGTGGCAGGCGAGGCCCATCTGAGAGGAGATCCATTCTGGAGCCTACTCACCAGGCTCTGGGCCAGAAGGAACAAGTGGACTCAGGATGCAGGGGGCTCACCAGCCAGGGGACCTCAGCTGCTGGGTGACACCTACAAAATGGCACGGGATTTTCTGGCCTCAGCCCTCTTCCTTGAAGTGGTCCACAGCAGCCACTCTGGGAATATGGCTGCGGGTGTTTCCTAAGTCAGAGGCCTGAGGAGATCAGGCCCAGGATGGGGTGGAGGGGCTTCTCCACCCTGCTCTCACCGTGCAGCGGAGGAATCCAATTCCCTGGGGAATGTTTGGTGTCTTGTATTAATATTGATGCCCCATGACCCTGGACATCTCCGCGGTCAGCTGTGCTGCAGTGCATCTGGCCCGAGGTGGCTGTCCATGCAGAACCAGCTCCGGCATGTCCCGGGGCAGCAGGGCCAGGATGTGGCCGCTGGGCTGACTCCGGGAGCCTTTCAGACATGGTGAATTCTTGTTTCTGGACCAAGTTGCCTTGCCATTCCCACCGAGGACAAGTCAGGATTTCCAAGTGGAACTGTAAAAGGGACAAGGGGCTTTTATTTTGCACTTTGCAAAACAATGGATCAGGTGGTAAATTATTTCTTGTAATATCTTTCCTTTTTTGACAAGAAAATTAGCTATTTTGCTGTCTGTAAGAGCCTTACAATTTCATGCCTTATTTTTCTTTTTTGAATTGAAATCTTTGTAAGGACTGTCTTTTCAAATTTCTGTAAGAATCTATGTACATTTGTATGCACAAAGGACAGTTACTGTGTAAACCCCTCTGGACCCGCCTGCCCTCCACTTCCCACTGCCTCCCACTTCCTGTGCCGCTGCAGATCCGCTCACCTGCTCTGTCTTCCTGTTTGAACTCGGGACTGGGCTCCACCTGGCTTTACGTGGTCAGTGGTTGGTGTGGCGGGAGGCCTTTGGTGGGTGCTCAGGAGTAGGGCAAGTGCAGATGAGGTTCTGAGGCCCACTCATTGCTGCACAGGGCCGAGGGCAGGTGGGGAGACAGGGACACCTGGCAGTCCCCGAGTTCAGGACCTGCAGGGTGTCCAGAGGAGGCCATGTGGAGGTGCCCTTCAAGGCAGCTGGCATTTTCTTAGCAGTAGGCACTCAATAAGTGCTGACGATATTTGTGACGTGAGCGGTGTGGTTGGCACTTGCCTGGCGTGGCCTGACATGTCTTGGATACAACCCCCCTGCCAGGCTCCTGTGGGCTGTGGGCCAGGGCCTCCTGAGTCCTTGCAGGAGGCGTGGATCTGGACGGAGTTAGCACGAACCCTCAGGACAAGAGAAGGCTCAGTGACTGCAAGTTGCCTCTGTTTACGGAGCTGGAGAGACACGGTTGGCACCACGTTTTTCAGGTGAACATATTCAGATGGAGGGGGGCAGTCCAGAGCAGCCGGGGGCCCTTCAGACCTGAGGACTCGCTGTGCTGCAGGAAGAAGGTGGCCGTCAGGGGTCTTCCTGTCTGGCCTGTGCTCTGCGGGCTCCTCGTTGGCAGGACACAGACCGTTCTGAGTGCTCCATGGGAGTGACCTCAGATGCCACATTTGCATGGTGAGAATGTCCCCAGAGCACCCCAGGGACAGCCTGTTGACTTCTCATGAGTGTTGCCCCTTCACTAAAAAAATCCTAGCTTCCATACTCCACCCCCTCTCACCCCAACCGAAGCCCAGATTTTGAGCAGCACGAGGTGGGAATTGAAGAACTCCACAGGGTCAAGCTGTGGCCCTGGGGGGTGCCCTGAGTGGACAGGAGGGCCACATGTGTCTGCCTCTGAGGGGCAAGCCTGCATGCTGAGACCTAGGGTGGTCCCTGGCCCCTGTCTGTAAACATCTGGACATGTGTTTGACCCCACATGCCCACACTGAGAGTGAGGACGTGCCGTCCCTGTGACTCGGCCCCGGGAATGCTGCGCAGAAAGGGTGGTTTGCTCTTCCTGCTGGACTCCACTAGCCGTGGCCTCTGAGAGCTGTGCTCAGATGATCATCCTCCCGGAAATTTGTTTTTAAGCGCCTAAGTCTGTAAGCACGGCTTTCTCTCTAGCTGGGAGTTCTGCCTTATCCTGAAACATTTTTAATTATAGGTGGCATGAAAAACCCACAGTCGAACACCATTTTCTCCTCTTAACAAGATCCAGGTGAAATTCCCCAAGCTAAGCCAGGGACACTGAGCAGAGGATCCTGTGAGCAGAGGAGCCTGCGGAGCCCAGGCCACACCAGGCGCACGGCCCAGCCCCTGTCCTGCGCCTCTGCTCTGTTCTTTATTTGTGGGGGATTAGGAGGACCCCAGACAGCCCAGCCGAATCAGAGAGGATTATTTAGGAGTCTGGCATTATTTCTAAAAGTTAAGTGCCTCACAGTATTGCTTCTTTAAGTCCCAATGTCATGGGAAAATGTGACTAAATAAAAACCCGCAGAAGGTGTATCAGGTGGAAACTCCAAGCACTGACCACGGGACAGGTGGATGCCGGGAGATGTGGTGCAGCTGGGGAGCAGGGTGCCCGGCAGACGAGTCGTAAACAGGAGCAGAAGCCTCTCCAGGACTGTGTGGAGGGAAGCCTTTCCAGAGGGTTCTGCAGTGGCCCTGGCAGGGGAAGTGGGAAGAAGGCCGAGGCCGCCCTGGCTCAGGCTGGACGGTGGCCGAGGTGTGCTGACCGGCAACAGCTGGGGCAGGAGCGAGATGTCGGGAGGCAGCTGTGGACGCCATTGCAGCATCTTTAAGTGTCCACTGAGGACGCAGGCTGCTGTCGGCTGGAAGGGGGCCGCTGAGTGTTTTCAGGGGGAGGCCACACAGCCACCTGAGCCTGGGGTGCTGCTGCGGCAGGAGGTGCACTGGAAGGAGGGGACAGGGGTGAGAGGCACTGAGGAGCACTCCAGGGAGGCCCCGTGGGCCTGAGGACGCTGCCAGGAGGCAGAAGAGTCAGAAGCCGAAGCCACGGCTAAGACAAGAGCCTCGGGAGCCGGAGGAGCGTGGTGGGACGTGGGGTCAAGGTGAGGCCAGGGAGGGAGGGAGGAACAGCACGGTGCAGCAAGGGGTCCCACGTCAGCTGCATGCGAGGTGTGGTCCAGGAAGCGTGTTGGAGAGGAAGCGGGCCCAGCGTGGGGCAGCTGTCCCCTCTGGTCCTCACATGGACACTGTGGGCTCACAGGTGGGAGAGTGAGGCCTTGGGGAGGAGGCGACCCCCCCACAGTCCCAGGTGCAGGGTGAGCCGAGTCCCTGGGACTGAAGCCCCAGACCCTCCCATCACAATGCTCCCGTCACCCTGCCCCAGGGCAGCACAGACATCCCCAATCTCCTCTGTGAGTTGGACAGTGAGGCTGATGCTTAGGGGAAGGGGAAGCCCCAGGGACTTGGGACAGAGGTGACCTGGGAACAGCCACAGCAGGGAGGTGGCAGGCTGGTGTGGGGTGCGAGGAGACCCCAGAGGCCGCATGTGTCCTCTTTAAGTACCATCGGTGCCGGTCACAGGGCCTTCTGCACAGCTCTGGGCATCCTGATGCCGGAAGCCTGAGTGGCTGGCTCTGGGGCTGGGGACACCTGAGACCAGGTCATTGACAAAGAGCAGAATTTTAGTTCTCATGTTCGGGGACCAGAATGCTCAGGATCCAGGTGTCATTCTCCAGAGAGTGCTTCTGACTTCCTCCCCTGGCGGGGGCAGAAGAACCGGCCGCACACCTGATGCTCCGTCACAAGGGCGGGTGCTGGCCCACCACCTCCGTCCCTGTCAGGTCAGGGGCAGCCTTGAGCTCGGGAGGGACCCGCAAAGCCTCGGGGGCTGGGCACCCCTCGTGAGGACTGCAGAGTGCCCAAGGACTTCCTCACGGCTTCTCGTCCCCTCCTCCTCCCGCCGTGGGATGGGAACAGCCCCGACAGTCCCGAGCCACTCCCACACCGACAGGCCCTGATGCCCCTCTCTCGTTTCCTCCCAGACACTTTGGCAAAGCCATTGTCCCCCCAACCCCATTCCCTTTGTCCTCTCTTGGTGCCCCAATGCAGCCTCCCGCCTCCGGCTCCTGCTCACTGCTGTGCATGGAGCCCTGGCCAGGGTGGGTGGGTCTATGAGACTGGGTGACGGCCACTCCCCTCCCTCACCCTCCTCCCATTTGTGAGGCCCTTGTGGGGTCTCCCCTCAGGTCCCCAGGCCTTGCCTTGGGGATCGGCAAGCTCTGGGCCACGCTGCTGTCTTGAATCCCCCTGACGTGGGAATCTCTGTGGACACGCCATTCCACAGCCATCTGAGTCTCAGCGCCATGACTTCATGAGCCTTGAGGGACCACGCTAGGGACCACTGCTCTTCCCTGGTGCAGTGCCTTCCCCAGGGAGGACAGTGGGCATCAGAGAGCTGTCCACTGTGTCTGACTGGCGCCCAGCGAGGTGCTCGGGAAGCGGGGGTGGAGTGGGGTGGGGTGGGGGATGGCCCCCCAGCTCATTCACACTTTGCCCCAGCAGCTCAGGAGTCCTGGCCCCTGACTGAGGAGCAACAGCGGAGAAGCAGGACTAGTGGGCGGCCACCCAAGGTGGATGGACTCTGGCCCACAGGACTGGTGGGAGGTAGGGGCAGAGGGGCAGCCTCTCCACGTGCTCAGGGTGGTCTCACGTAGCGCCTGTCACCTGGAGGGCCAGGCCTGTGATGTCGGCATTCTTTGCTCTCAGAGAGGGGACAGGGGACAGCTGGGGTGAAAGAAGGCATCACGAGGAGTCGGAGCCCTCCCCTGTTGGTCACTGGGCAGCACGCCTTCACCTGGATCCAACCCACGAGCCTCGGGCGAGCCTGGAGCCCACCCTCCCCTGTGCGTGCAGCCCCCACACTCTGCAGCTGCGGGACCACCTCGTCCGCGTCCACATTTTGGGTTCTGGGTTGCATGTTCTGCACCTCGGATTGCAGGGTCGCCACCACCCTTTCCACCCCACAAGCTCAAGGTGCACAGAGGGCTTCTGGCTGGCCCAAGCCCTGCTTCTCCTCTCCTGAGCTTCCAGAGCTGGCCCGCCCCTCACCAGACAACGGGGCTCTCCCCCCCCCGACTCTGGGCACCAGTGTCATTTGTGCTGACCTTGCCTCCCCAGGCTTGGCACCCATGCAGGTGGACGGGCCCTCCGGGGACCCTTACTTCTTCCCCTGGGCTTTTCCTTCCTGACCATCCACATGGATGACCATCTCTTCCCCTACCTAGACATGTTTAGACCAGCTGCCGGCCAGCTGAGGGTCCGTGTTTCAGACACTCCATCCTGGGGCCGATCGCTCCCCAGCATCGTCCCCACAGGAGACAGGTGCCGGGTGCTTGAAAGCCAGTCTGCCACACGAGGGTGACACCAGTGGGCGCGTGCTCCGGCTGCTCCTCTGACACAGGGATGCTGTGGTCAATGTCCAGCTGAGGGATCCTGCGGGACTGAAATGGCTGTTTTCTAACGTGTTGGTCTGCCTGAGGAGCTGTCCCAATGTAACTGTTATCCCCAAAAGTCCACCCTAAAAGTTCTTTAACAGAGAAACATATGGGGCTGGGGCGTAGCTCAGTTGGTAGAGTGCCTGCCCCACATGCGCAAGGCCCTGGGTTCCATCCTCAGCACCACCAAAAAAAAAAGTGAAACATACTCGCCCGTGACCACGCGTGGTGCCTGTAGCCAGGCAGGGCCTGAAAGTGCTCCCAGGTCACTGCACCCTGCCCCTCCTAGCCGTGAGCTTCCCATCTCTCAAAGTTCTCAGAAAGGTAACACTGGGTAGAATACTCAGGAACAAGATCTTTAAAACTCAGCTTTATTTGTGCTACCTTATAAGCTTCATAATACATTCTATCTGTATTTTTTAAATCAAATTTATTTTTAACTGATACATAAAAGCATAATCATGGACACGTGCCTGAGAAAACCCAGACACAATGTGACACTTGTGAGATTGTGTGCCCCTGTGGCCTGAGCCAGCTTCCTGGGTGCCAACGTCAGTGTTCTCTCCCCTTCGTGGATGAGAAAAGCGGCTCAGAGGTTCCACGGCTGCCCAGCTGCGCGTGCCCACCTGGTGGGGCTCACATGGGGTCTGGATTTTCTCAGACAGTGAGAGCCTGCACGGCCACAGTCCTGCTGGCCCAGCACCCAGGGAGGCCCCACTGCACCCGGCCTGGCGCTCCACCCGCCTGCTGGAACCGACACTGTGAGGACAAAGGCGTTGGCCAAGGACAGCGCTCACGGAAGCCTTCTCGCTTCTGCGGCCTCCGTCGGCTCCTGCTCGCCTCAGCCCGTGGCCGGAGCAGCTGGAGCAGGGCTCTTGTGGGTGACACGGCTCCCGGCCTTATTTTCACCATCTCCATCTTCACCGACGACCATTAAAGTAAAATCCTGTGCCAATCTGGAAAGTCCTCCTCCAGCCCCTGGTTCCTAAGTTAGGGCCTACTCTGTGTCTGCAGGGAATATTTCTCCGCTCGCCAAGCAGGGCATGGCTCACAAAAGGAGGTGTGGGGTCAGCTCCTAATTAAAGTCCATATATTGAAGAGGCACTCACCTCTAACCTGGACACGGTCACTGTCTGTGTCCAGTTCGGCCATTAAATATGGCAATTTATTCTGTTTTTTTTTTTGGGTGCTTAATCAGTTTATTTATCTTTATCGGTTCTTTTTAGTTATGCATAACATTTGGACTCACTGGGACATAATCATCAAATCATGGAATGGATCTTACTTTGATTCAGTCCCCAGTACTTTTCCTCCCTGTCCCTTCCTCCCACCCTCTGTCCCTTCCTCTACTCTGCTCATCTTCTTCCGTGGATTTACAGTTTTAAAGTTAGTGTCCAGTGGACGTCCATGACGGGAGCTTCATGGTGTTGGGCTCTCATAGGTACATAGGAAAGTCACATCAGACCCACCCACTGCCTCTCCCTACCCCCTCCTCCTGCCTTCCTTCATTCCCCTTCACCTATTCCCTGACCCTTCTATTTTTTTATCCCCCCTTATTTTGGACTAGCTTCCAGGAGAACATTTGACCTTTGAATTTCTGGGTCTGGCTTACTTCACTTAGATGATATTCTCTAGATCCATCCGTATTGGTAAATGTCCTGTTGTTCTTCTTTATGGCTGAATAATACTTCATTGAATAAGACTCCATCTTCACTGTCTAGTCATCTATTGAAGGCACCTAGGTTGGTTCCATGGTTGAGCTATTGTGAATGGAGCTGCTACAACATTGACATGGCTGCATCACTGTAGTAGGCTGATTTTAAATCTTTTGAATGTCCACTAAGAAGTGAGATAGCTGGGTCATGTGGTGGTTCCATTCCTGGTTTTCTGAGGAATCTCCATGCTGTTTTCCAGAGGAGTGGCCCTAATTTGCAGTCCCACCAGCAACGTACAAGTGTACCCTTTCACCACATCCTCACCAACATATAGCGTTATTTGTATTGTGGATAATTGCCATTCTGATTGGAATGGTATGGAATCTCAGTGGAGTTTAATTTGCATTTCTCTTTTTGCTAGAGATGCTGAGTATTTTTTCGTATATTTGTTGACTATGTTTCTTTTTTTGAGAAGTGTCTCTTTAGTTCTTTTGACCCTTTGTTGATTGGGTTATTATTATTATTTGGGGGTTAAGTTTCTTGAGTTCTTTCTACATCCTGGATATTACTGCCCTGTCTCAAGAGCAGGAGGCAGCAATTTTCTCCCGTTCTGGGGGCTCTCATGATTGCTTCATTCCTGCGCCCCCAGAGGCCAGCAGGGGCCACTTGATCCGGGACTTTGAATCCCTAAGCTGCGAGCTATCAGCCTCTCCTCTCTGTGAGCTGCAGGCCTCAGGCCTTTCACCCTAGAGGCAAAGCCGACATGGACAGGTCAGCCACCTTTCCTGCTTCAGCTCTTCCAACGTGTTTGTAGGATGCCGTGGAGATTTTCCTGCCCGTTGGCCTTTTGGATGTCTGGTCACATGCGGTCCCTTTCGGGGATCTGTGCGTTCCCCGGTAGGGTTGTTTGCAGGCTTGTTGGGGCTCCCCAGCGTTTTAACTAGGGCCCCGTTGACTGGGAGCCTGCACCACCCCCTTACTCACCCCCGCAGGGAGTCAGCTCAAACTGCAGCTGGGGAGGGACGTCCACAGCCTCCGCTGCCACCAGGTCCTGGAGGCCCTCCACAGTCCTCCTGCCTGTGTCCCAAAGCCCTCTGTGTCTCGGGATCATTCTGTCCCGGGACTTGGTCCTCCTCTGAAGCACTCTTCTTTGGCGATAGGACAGGCGGTGAGTGAGGAAAAGCTCACGGGTCCTCAGGCTTCATGCAGACAAGGCAAACCGAGGCCTGGGGAGATCCTGCAGAGTGTGTGTGGGCAGACAGGAAGCCAGTCATTGGGCAGCTGCCATCCAGGAGTGGCTTGGGCCCCCCCGGGGAGCACGAGAGGGCCGGGTCTGCGGGCTGGATGCAGAAATAAAGCAGAGAGAGGCCTGTTCCCACAGCGGCCAGGCCAGGCGCCCTGCGTGGGAGACCCTGGGTGGCGACTGCGTGTGGGCTGGCTGGACACTGATGAGAAGCACCTCGGGCTGGTCCCCTCATGTTGGCAAGTCCAGTCAGGCTGAGGGCACTGCTGAGGTCCACGGGCCCTGCCCGCCCCAGGTGCCCAGGCCTCGCTTGGTCTCAGCCTCGACATATGCAGGTCTGATGTCAAACGCAAGCCCGTCCACTCTGTAGCAGGCGGCATGACAAGTAACTTAGTGACTCACGGTTTTCTCAGAATTTTAGGTTCACACACAAGTTGACAAGCACCGTCCCTTGCCAGGCTGCGGTGGAGGGACCATGTGGCCAGTGGCTCTCCAGACACAAGCCCCAGAGGACTGAAGGCAGCTCCTTCCAGCACTGGGCACAAGCAGCCATGACAGGGGACCCCAAGGGATGCTCATGGGCCATGGACACACAATAGCCACTGCCCTTGGCTCTCATCAGTCCTGGAAGCCTGGAGTCCCGAGCTGCCGCTGCTGCGGGGAGAACCCTGAAACCCTCACCCCAAGGAAAGGTTCCCCTGGAGGAACTGTCCAGAAGTCCCTGTCCTGGAGGAGGCCAAGTGACCGCCGATGGGTGCCCGCGCTCTGGGGCGGTGCAGGGAGGCAGGGATGGTCTCCACCGCAGTGACGGTCACAGAAAACACTGACCTGTCTGAATTGTGCGCTTTGACTCTCTCGGTGAGCTTCACGCCATGTGAACGACATCTCCGTTTCTGAGTGTTCAGAGAGGCAGACCTGGTGGTCCGGAGCCCTCGCGCACCCCTCCAGGGCCCAAGCGCTCGCAGCTGACGGCGGACCTTCCTAGAACCCGGGCTCTTGCCCCTTCATTCCAACCTCCAGCCCCTGCGCTGGGTGATGTTTCAGCCCATCCCAGAATTCACACCCTTCACACAAGACAGAGACTCTGGAAAAAAACCACCGTGAATCATCACGCTGAGAACCCATGAGTTCTCCAGATCCTCTTGATTTGCTCATTAAACATGTATCTATGTTTTGTTTGACTCAAGATCCCTAGAAGATTCCAGGCGAGTGTGCCCAGGCCTCCCCTCCTCTGTAAGGGAAGACAAGGGACACTGAATGACAGCCAAGCTTAGTTTTAATTTTGATATGTCTTACTTGAAATATTGAGTATTCTATTCAAATCCTTCACTGATCAACTCATGAGCTTGTTTTATAGTACTTACTGCTCCGTGCACTTGGTATTGTATTGGGAACATTCAGTATTTGATGATGTTTGCTGCTCCCCCCTCGAGCCATTGACTCAAACATTCAGACAGCACCGCGGAGACTCTGGGGTGCTGAGGAGAGTCCAGGGCCCCGTGCAGAGGTGCAGCGGGGTCTTCCCCAGGTCAGGTGGCCACTCATGAGCATGTGGTTGTTGATTTACAGCAGGTCAGTGAGATCAAGGTGGGTGGGCACACTGAGTGATATGAGATGGAGAGGGAGGGACAAGCAGGACAAATATTGGCCCAAATTAAGTTTGAGAGAGGTGGGAGGGCAGAGAAGAGAGAGGGAGAGACAGGGAGACTCAGCCCAGAAAAGGCAGAGACCAAGGTCATCTTCATGAGGCAGCTTTGCCACCACCCTTTCCTTCAAGGGCTTACCCCTGAGTCACCCGTTACCTGAGTGTGTCCTGGGTTGCAGAAAAGGCACGCCCACGGTGCTGCATGTCATCTGATCACTTGTACCGTGAGAAGCCAGAGTCAGCTGTGCTCCTGTGAGGCCACCTTGGGACACGGCTTCAGCTGTGCCCGGTGTGGACTTGGGGGTCACCTCATCTGCTCCCGCCACAGAAGAGCCACTGGGTGAGGCCCCCTCCGCCGTCCAGGCAGGCTGCTGCTCTTCCTCGGGGAGACCCTGCGTGTCTGTGCCCGCCTGTCTGCGCCCACACCTCGAGCCTGCTCCAGCACACTGCTGCCTCTGCCCGCCCGAGGGCATCTCCATGAGCCAGCACCCTTGGTAAGAGCCGCACAGCGCAAGCTAAGACCACTTTGGAAAATGGATGAACCTCCTGGCGAGAGGTGTTTTCTTCCAGGTGGTCAGTGCGTCTTCAAACCCTCTTCCTCCCGGCTTTCCCTCCTGCTTCTCCACACTTACCCCAACTAACACCTTCTGTGGGTCAGTCTGCAGCCTTCCCTCCCTTCCCTCCGCGTCCCCACGGAGGCTTCACGGGGCTGGTGGACCAGTCGGCTGGGACAGAAGGGACGTGATTTGCCCTCGTTTTGGTCCACACCGGCCGGAGTCGAGAGGGCTGGTCCAGCAGGGAAACAGTTTCTTTCTCCTGGTCAACTGCCTACGTGAAGGTGGGCAGAACCCCACCAGGCAGCGAAGGGAGAGAGAACAGTGGTGAGTGCTGTTCTTGAGAAGCCTGCTCACGGCTCCCGACTCGGCAGCACATCCGGGAATGACCACACCGGCCCAGGCACTGCACTGGGGAGCGTGGAAGCCGTGTCCCTTCAGAGTCACCCGGGCCACTTCACCTCTTGCATTTGGCAGGGACAGAATGGCGGCCAGGCAGAGGCATCTGTTTCCAAGACAGCACTCAGCCCCTCGCCAGTCCTGACCCTGGCAGCTGGGCAGCAGAGGAAGCTGCGCCTGAGGACCCCTCTTCCAGCTGCACCAGCACAGCGGCTCCTTTGGCCTGTGCGTCTTCCACCTCTGGCTCCAATGTCCTGGAAGTTCTGTCCTTGGCTCTTTTACGACTGGCGGATGCCCTGAAGGACTCCCTCTTGGACAGGAGCACCTGGAGATCTCCACTCGGCTGGAACCTCGTGCAACGCCCTTTACCTCTGGCCTCGGGGGTGGCCCTGCGATGATGGTCTGTAGGAAGAGGACTGGTGTCAAGGTTCTGGGGGGCAGAGTTAGGACGAGGCTGGGGCTGCTCGTCCTTCCTGAAGGTGGTCCCTGAGCCAGAGACGTCACCTGCGGCCTTGTTTTCTGCAATGCCTGAGAAAAGCGGGAATCCCACAACAGAAACACTAACTGCACCTGCAGGTGTCAGCAGGGACCCACAAGGGGCTCAGCTCGGCCCGAGAGCCCCGGCAAGCCCTCTGCTGCAGAGTGCAGGTGGAGGGGAAGGCTCCCACAGAAGACGGGCACCAGCAGGGCTGGGGAGCGGCTGTGGCAGAGGAGGTGGGCTGCAGAGGGGCAGTGGGCAGTGAGCCGGAGCAGGTGGGGGCCCTATGGAAGGCAGGACTCATGTCTGACCTGTGGGTGGGCCAAGGTGGGCCTCCTTCCACCCGAGAGTCGGGAAGACGCCAAGACTCCAGCAGAGAAGATGGGTCCTGCTACTCTAGAGAACAGGCCGCTGAGCGCTGAGATGAACCCAAGTCACAGGTGCCAACCAGGTGAGCCCCACCCACCAGGCCTGGACCAGTGGCAGGTACAACAGAGCAGGTGACTTGAGAGCCACACCTGGGGATGTGGGGACAGTTCCCGCTGCTTCTTGAGACCGGATGGTGGTCTGGGGACAAGGGAGGGCAGGATGCCTGAGCAGAGCGAGAAGGGAGGGCCAAGTGGAGGTGCAGGCAGCCCAGGCCATCTCCACCCGGAGCTGCCTCCAGGTGAGGGCTGCGCCCCTGGACAGAAGCACATAGCACCGTGGACAATGCCCTGAGCCAGCCGGTTAGGACCAAGGGCAGGTGCCCGGCTGTGCTCACCCGCCCATGCTCGCATCCACGTGCATCTGGGGCCCAGCGTGCGCCGGTGGCATCAGGTGCTCGGGTTCCTGTGTCCCTGGGCTTGTTGAAGGGAAAGAACAGCAGGCAGCTAGTTAGGCAGGGAACATTTATGTAATCCGCAAGTACCAGGAAAATTGGGGTGGAGATTTTACCTTGGGTGGAAAGTCCCCCGCAGACTGCTGAATGTCCCCGGGCGACGTATGTGGAGGCGGTACCAGCGCTGGCTTCAGTCCCTTCTTCCCTGAAACCCTGCAAGCCCACCCTGAGCTCCAGGCCACTGGAGCCACTCAGGAGAACGTGAAACAGATAAAGAGCTGGAGTGCGAGGCCTGGGAAGGGGACCTGCGGGGGCGACCTCCAGTCAGAGGAGGGTGTGGGCTCTGGGTCACTCCAGCCTGCCCACGAAGGGGACGTGTGGCCAGAGCATCCCAGAGGAGGCTCCTGCTGAGCAGGCCTGGACCAGCCCCTCAAAGTGGCTGCCAGGAGGATCCCACCCCAGTAACTGTGCAGCTGCAGCCTGTGCCCAGCCAGGGCCCCTTGTTCCTCTGTCCTGGGGGCTCCCTCTCACTGGGTGCCTCTTGTCCTGTAGATCCCAGGCCTCACTTGTTGCTGAGCTGGCATCACTGACCGTGGGCAGCTGTCTGCAGAATAGTCACTTTCTGCCCTGTTGTGTCCCCAAATGCTGAGTGGCTGCGTTTGGAGATGGGCCTCTGGGAGTGTCATAAGAAGAAATGAGGCCAGGGATGGGCTCCTTAGAAGAGGAGACACCAGACAGCTAGCCCCTGGCCACCTCCTGCATGTGGGCAAAGGCCAGACTGAGGACCGAGTGAGGAGGACCACTGTGAGCCAGGGAGAAAGGCCCCCAGGAGCCAGCCAGCGCCCTGATGGCAGACTTCCAGCCCCCAGAACCTGGAGCACGCAGCCTGGAGCTCCTGCAGCAGCCCCCGCTGACCGGCACACACCCTCCCTGTGACCGACAGCAGAAAGGGACTCGGCATCACCGTCACCCCAGGTCCCGAGGCCCAGGCAGATGCAGTGCTCTCCTGGTCCTGGCTCTGAGTGGGGATGTCCCAGCTCACGGGACCTGGGCAAATTCCTCCTGGCTTCAGGAGCCATCGGGCCCCAGGCCTCCTCTGGCAGTTCTCTTGACCAGGTGGCCCTCGTGACTGCTCCAGGTGGGGTGTTCTGAAGCACATCACCCGATTGCTCTGTTAGTTTCCCAGTCCTTTCCTGTTGCTGTGACTGAACACCACAGACTGGGTGACTGAACAGAGGTTGAAGTTCCCATGCTGCTCCAGGCCAAGTGGGAAGGAGGAAAGAAGGCAGGTGTTGGAAGACAGGCAAGGCAGGCACTCAGGGGACCGCTCTCCCAACCTGCTCTCAGGATACCGACCCCTCCCTGGGGACCTGCGTGGATCTGTGACCTCTCACCTCTTCTGGGTTCTGTCACCCCCCAGCACTGCCCCTTGGAAATCCAATTCCAACTTAGTCTAGGGGACAGATGGCATCTGAGCCCAGCAGTTCTTCCTCGGTGGTGCTCACTCTGTCTTGGATGTGCTGCGCCTCCGGCAAAAATAGCACGGAGCCCAGCCAGTGTGTGTTCAAGAGAAAGGAAGGGCAGAATTCATAAGGAAGGGCAGAATCCACCGGGAAGGATGCCCTGTGCCTACCTGTGGGGCGACTGCCGTCGTCTTGGGAACTGCATCCAGGGCAGTGTTGGGTGAAAGCGAGGCAGGGCTGCAGGCCTCTCCAGGCAGGCAGAAGACACTGCACGCTGGAGCCATGCGGGCTTCCTGGCCCCCGGGGTGTGGAGCCTCCACTTTCCTCTGCCCTGCTGCTGAGAGGTTCCCCCTGCCTCTAGAATGTTCTAGGGCTGGAGAGACTCAGTGATCCTGAGTGATGAAAATTCCAGAGAAACCACAAGGATTATTGACAAACAATTGTGACAGCAGAGTCTGGAAAAAACATCTAGCTTCAAAAAGTGCCTGGTGTCCACCAATGACCACAAAACCCCAAACCTGATTCTTGCTCCTGAGTTGTGACTGGCCCTCTGATGGCTTCTGGACCTCAGGAAGTGTCCTAACAGAAACAGCATGGCCACAGCTCCCACTGGACAGAACTCTTGACCAGGCAGGACCCCTCGTGAGGAGGGCGGTGCCCTTTCCCACCAGGCGCTGACTAAGGAGGCTCCCACGCGGCCCTGTATGGAGCAGGGATGGTGGACAGAGAAGGGGACAGCTCTCGAGTGGCACTTCTTTCTGGAGGACGGAGGCATTCAGGAGGCAGGTGCAAACTTACAAGCACATTAATGCACAGTCAAGCCTGGAGGACCCTGGAGGGACAGGAGCCTGGGTGCCTGAGTGTCCTGTGAAGAGAGCCAGTGTCCCTGGGGGCTACAGGAAGCCACGGGCCAGGCAAGTCAGCTGGCGGGGCGCGCCCCCCGACTGCATCCTGAAGTGGGTGAGGCACTGCCCCGCTGGGCCTCTGCAAGTTGGCCGGGGGGGGGGCCTGGTGACCGGGTGTGTGTCCAGGCTGCGCTCCATCTGGAGACCGCCCCACCGTCAGGGGCGCCACGGCCATGGATCCCAGCAGTTACAGCTCAATGACAAAAAATAGGGAGATGAAACTGACGGGCATCTGGTGAGCTGGAGCTGAGGCTGGGCGCTGCAGGAGGGAGGCCGTGTTGAGGAGCAGGCTCTGTGCGCAGCGTTAGGGTGAGCAGGGTTAGGGTGAGGGTAGGGAGAGCAGGCTTGCAGTGTGTGAGCTTCGCAGCGCCCAGCAGCACCCCCACCTGGCGACCCTCACCCGTGGACGTGCTTTCCCCTGCTGCAGTGGGTGTCCCCGCTCCACAGGAAACCGCTTGGCCAAGGCCACCGACACAGCCGTCTCTCTGCACAGTGGCCATGCGGTGACCCGGCAGTGCTCGGCTCCACTGACCATCTTCCTGACCCGTGTCCCCAGGATACCTGGGTTTTCTCCTGTGTCTGCCTTTTCTCCTCTTGGAGGCCCGTCCTGTCTGTGCATGCACACGACTGTTCCCGGGCTCCGTCCCCTGCACCTAGCCTCTCTCGCAGGCTCACTCCCACGGCCTCAGTCACCATGCGCACACCCAGGGCTCCCCACGGTCTCCACCAGATGGCCTTTCCTGGGGACCCCTTACTGGGCACTGCCACCTGCAGACCCGTGCTGGACCTGCTGCCAGGCCCTTGGGAAGTTCGAAGGCAGCACGTGCCGCCTTCCTGAAGTCCTCTGGGCCTGTGGGGACTCCCTGTGCGGCAGGCCTGACCCCTGGGCTCTGTGTGAGGCACCTGCTCACCCTGCCTTTCTCTCACCCCTGCTGCACCCCGGGCACCCCGTTGTCACCAAGACGGAACTCTGCCTCCTCCTCTGGAAGCTCTCGTGGCTCTGCCCGGGTTCCCCTGCATCGTGGACAGACCGGCTCGGCCCCATCCTGTCGTTTGAAGGGGCCACGGCGAGCCTGCAGCTCTGCTGGGCTCCAGAGCTAAATGCCAATCAAACAAGACACGATTCCACGAGAGAACGAACGTGAACGGGGCGCGTGAGCCTCAGACGTGTGATGGCCAGTTGGGGACCGAGGCTTTTTCTCGGGGGCTCACACGATTCTTGTGCAGACTTACCCCAGGTGTCCCCAAGGAGGACGCCCATGTCTTTCCCGAAGGGTTTTGGGGGGTTCAGTGGCTGTCCACTGCCCCTTCAGCCTTGGGCCCGTGGCAAGGCGGCCCACCATGGCAGGCGTGGGGGGGCACAGCCAGGCCCCCCCTTCCAGGAAGCAGAAGGGAGAGGGGTCCCCAGGGCCCTAAGGGCACACCCTGGTACCTGAGGGCCTCCCTCGAGGGCCCACCCCCTCGAGGTCCCTCACACTGGGGCCAGACCTTCCAGACACAGGCTCAGGAGCCCTCCCATGGTGTGCCTGAGACACACCCCGTCAGTCACCTGCAGACGTCCTCCTACGTCACCTTGTCGGCTCCAAGCACACCCCAGGATGACCTCGAGTGGCAGAGCAACGGGGGGAGTCCTCAGGGACACTTGGCTCGTGACTCCCTGAGCAGCCAAGGTGCTTTGGGGACCAAGATGGAGGGCCCCTCACCCCTTACCCGGCGCTTCCTGTCATGCAAAGTACCCTCGTCTAGTCCCTCACCTCCCTTCCCTTACAGAACACAAGACCATGAGGACAGAGGGCCAGCTTGGTCTGTGCCCTCGTGTGACGGCCCTGCAGAGGGGTGACAGGTAAACGTGGCCTCTCCCCACGCCTGTCTCCCTCAGGGGAATCCGTGCGCTGGGACACCAGGCTCAGGGGCCGCAGAGGCCGGCGTGGCAGGGCTCATGCGGGGAGTGTCTTAGGTGCTCAGAAGTAGAGACTCCAGGGATTGGAGGCCAATCCACATCAGAGCGTCCCTTGGCCATGGCCTCGTCCTGTGGTCCATGATGCGGGATGACCACAGCCTCAGAGTCTCCAGGCTGCTCTGTCCCCTCCACGTCTTCATCCAGGAACTGTGCACACGGCCTCCCTTGCCACCCTGGGCTGGGAACAAGGACGGCAGTGAGGGGAAGGCTGGGGGCAGGTCAGCCTCTCTCTGGGCCTCCTGCCCACCTCACCACATGCTGAGGCAGGTGGGCGCCCAGGGGGACCCTGGCACTTTCTGCAGGACTTCCAGAGTGACTCCAGGAGGCTCTCTCACCATGACCTGGACCAGAAGGGCCGGAGCTGGGCGTGGATCTCCCCCCATTCCCAGGAGGGAACCACAGTGGGCATGGACCCGTAGTTGGAGGAGGTCAGGCCCTGGCCAGCTGCTCTCCACTTCTGGAATCTGGCACCGGACATACATCATGCCCGTCCTGTCCAGGCTGGACACTGAATTCGTGGTGGAGCCCCAGGGTTAGAGAGTGATGGGTGTGGATCCGTGAGAGGGAGGGGACGGGTGCAGGGCTGTCCTGCCAGGCCACAGCTGCTTCCCAGGGCACAGGTGCTCAGAGGCAGGTGAGGGCTCTTGCCCAGGCCTGGGAAGTGGGGGAAGGGGCAAGAAGCGAGCTCAGGGAGGGGCTGGGTGGTGCCCGAAGGTGGCTGGCATTCTGGTGGGTTCAGGCCTCGTCCCCAGTCAGCAGGAGCTTCAGAGTGGCCTGCTTCCCTGACACTCCCAAGCCTCAGCTGCGGGGCACCACAGCCCTGCGGTGGGGAGGAGGCCGGGGGTTCGGTGCCCAGAGGGCCGGCCAGGTGCTAGGGGCCGACCTTCCTCCTGACCTGGAGCTCTGTCATGGTGTCTCTGTTAAGTGTCTCCTCGTTACTGTAACGAGTTTGTTTAAAGCGCGTCTTACGTCTACAAGTTTTGTGCGCTCAGGGCAGACAGTCCGTGTCCTTCCTCCCGTGTCCACTCCTGACTCTGGCGGGGCATGGATCCGCCTTCAGAGTGCCTTGTCCACCCTTGCTTTCAGCAGGCTGCCTCCCGTTCCTTTGGTTCCATGGTGGGCAGCTGGTCACCGTTGCCGTCCCGCCGGGGCCAGCGCGGCTCTGTTCTGACGTTGAAAGCTCCCGCAGGGAGAGTCGGGAAGCGCGAGGACAGCGTGGCAATGCGGCTGAGATGCCCTTTCTCCCGGATTCTGAGCACAGGGTTGCCTTCGGGAGGTGGCTCCACAGCACCAGGAGCCACGGCTCATCTCGGGGCATCTTCTCTGGAGGGTGGGTTGGGTTTCGGTGCTGTCCACCCTTCCCTTCCAGGTAGGACCACAGCGAAGCACACCCAGAAGTGCTCTGAGAGGGGAGGGATCCTGTCGGCCGGCTTCACGTCACCGAGTACTGAGCACAGCCGGGGTGGCGGTCGTGCCCGGGTTGGCCTGACACTGCAGACACCCTCTCCGCGTCTGTGCGAGTCCAACCCACCCACGCGTTGCTCGTCACTGGTGAAGAGAAAAAGAGACCAACATGAGTCTGGGAGTGGACCAAGGCTGCTGCTCCTGGAGAAGCCAGGAACTCTCGCGCTCGCCTTCCCGTGTTCTCCGGGCACCGTGAGAGTTGGTGGGTCTGGTCCCGGCAGCCACCTCCAGGTGCACAGCCGAGTTGCGGCACGCACCAGGCAGGTGGGGCTCTCGGGGGGCTCTGTCCACAGAGACCTGCAGCACACTCCTGGGAAAGGGCTGGGGTGGAGCGTCCCTGAACTTCCCCAGACCCCGGCTACACCTGAACCGCCACTGAGCTGTGTGGTTAGGACCTGGAGGGCCTAGGCCCGGGAGCCCAGTTTGTGGTTGTGTACCTGGCATTCCCACAAAGAGAGCAATGCCCCCTTTCTCTGGCGATGAGGCGTGGTCGGCAGGGAGAATCCAAACTCGGGAAAGCAGTTTCCACGTCTTCGTCTGTAAAACGTCTTCTGAGACAGCCTAAAGAGAAGTGGGCCCCAGCGTTGCTGCACACACCGCCCTGTTGGGAGCTCCGCCGGCTCTGACCACACAGAGCCTTTGAGGAGACACCCTCGTCAGCCCAGGCCCTCCACGTCCTCATCTTGACGAGGTGTTGAGTTTGATGTCCACGTGCTGAGCTGAATCAGTAAGAAATGTACTGTCCGGTCTGTCCTGTGAGCAGATGATCGGAGCCCACGCGCCCATGTGCTGCTTCTGCAGGACCCTCTCGTGGCCCTGCAAGTCTGCTGGCGGAGGATCCGTGTGTGGCCACAGGGCTTCCGGTGTGGACCCAGCTTCTGCTGTGCTCCTGAGACGCGATCTGATTCACCCGGGCCTAAAACACAAGCTGTCACTCGCACATGTTACGTGTGAGACAGTTGTGACTTTGCTCTGTTCAACTCCACGTGGCATGGCTCACGTCACGGGGGGGAGAAGTGTGCTGGGTTGCCGATGAGTGCTCCTGGAGGCCATCCTGCGTGGGAGGCTCAGCCTCAGGGACCCCGGGAGCGCGAAGGCAGGCAGTTACATGGCAACGACGGAACTTGGTGAGGGGCGGGCGGTGGCAGATTCTGGGGATACAGAAAAAGGGAGAGAAGGGACTTAGCCACAGGAGCCATGGAAATTCGTAGGTTGGGGTCTAGGTTCCAATGCTAATGACCAGAATCCATAGACAGAGGGGAGTGTTTTGCAAGGCACGCCACAGCTTGCAGGTGCAGTGGAGGTGAGGAAGAAACAGCTCCCCAAGCCGCACTCCAGAACTGGGCCTCCTGGGCTGCCACCTCCTCTCCCCGTGGGATCCTAGTGGGCAGCAGGCTGTAGCACTTCCAAATCCATATCCCACAGCTCCCTCCACTGGCACCAGCACAGGGCTCTTGCCCCTCCCACCCCCAGGTTCTGTAGCCCCCAGAGATTTCCAGGACAGTGGAGCCGCAGCCTGGCCCACCTTACCTCCCAGCTCCTGTGGAGGTGCGTCTGGCAGGAAGGACCCAGGGGACAGTAGAGCTGCAGTCTGCCCACCCCACCTCCCAGCTCCTGTGGAGGTGCGTCTCGTGGGAAGAAGCCGAGTCCTATTTGTGCTCTCAGCTGCAGGGACAGATGGGAAAGGCAGTTTTTAACTCTCAGTCTCTGCTGAAGAGGAAGTAACACTAAAAATGGGAATGTCTAAGTACGACCATTGTGGGGGACGATCAGGGAATGGGGGGCTGGTGAGAGGAGCAGAAATAGCCGGGAGGCTGGCAAAACAGTCCTCTGGAAAGAGAATTTTGTACCTTTGTTCTGACTTGGTGTGATGAGCCCTCCAACCTGAATCAAATTTCTCCCATAAATAGCACCTCCTGCAAGTGACGACTGAGAACATTAGGGAACTTTTCCTGTGCACACTGGGGAAACGCAATTTAGATTAGTTCAAGTGAAGCACGAATCCCCTGGATCACAGAACTCAATTCCAGGAGAGTCTGACTTCAGGCATGGTTCGACCCAGGTGCTCCGCCAGGACTTAGGCCACCTTTGCCTCTTGGTTTGGCTCTGCAAACTGGCTTAGTTCTCTGCAGGCTTTTGCTGTGTCCTACTCCAGCTCCAGGGTCATGGCTGTGTGACTGATCAGCTCAGGAGCAGAGGGACACTATTTGTTCTAGTGTTTGTGTCAGTTGCAGTGAAAAGAAATCCTGCTGCTCAGGATGTGCACTCAGGCGCATGGGCACTCTGAATGGCCAGTCTGGTGAGGTGCCAGGGCCAGTGGGTTTGAGTGGCAGTGCCCTAGGATCACATGGAGTGGAGTGGTCCTTTTCAAAAAGGCTCTGATTCTGGAAAACAGACACACCCAGGTGGTGCACTTGGGGTGACGTGGTGTAGAGAGTATCTGAGAACAAAGGTGGAACAGAGTGTGTGGACAGCAGCTCAGCACATGGCGATGTCTCTGGCTCCATGTGGCTCTCCTCTCCCCAGGAACTTGCCGAGGTCAGGAACAATGGTCTGATTCAACTGGCTTGGAGTGCCTAGTGGATAGCAAGGTCACTCAGCACAGGGCAGGCATGGCCTCCACCTCATCCTGACGCTCCACATCCCCAGCCGTCCCTCATCCCTCTCATGTGCGCCACACCAACCTCCTGCCCAGCCTCACGGTGCTGGGTCTTAGCAAGGGGCCTCTGGAGTTACCCTTCCAGCATCCTGTTCTTGTTTGAAAATAGATGCATCCCCTCCAGCTGGTTCAGGAGAACACCTTCGTAGACGCTGTCTTCCTCGAGAATACGATTTAAAGAGGATGAAGGGGTCGTGTTTGAGTTGGCCCAGCTGGACAGTGAGCATGGCCGTCCAGCCCTGTAGCTCCTGAGTGTGGAAGACCAGGCTGGCTCCGGGGTGACGGCAGGACCACTTCCCCTGCACGGGGCCCCTGGGATTTTGAGCTGATACCTGAGAGGGACAAACACTCCTCTGGTCCGCCTTCCTAGGCCCCTGCCCGGGAGGGACAGGGTGTGTGGTGTGAACCTCGATGCCGCTGTGTGTGGCCACGCACCTGTGTGTGTGCCTTGGTGCTTGTGAGTGCTTGAACTCAGCGTCCAGGAGCAGCCGGAGGGCAACGTGAAGAAGAGGTACAGATCCCCTCCTTACATACTTTACGAATAAAAAGACACGTGCCCAGGATTTCATTTTACAAAACCATTCCTTACGTCAGTGTCATTGATCATTAGCAAATCACTCAAAACCCACAGGTGCGCAGCCTTCGAAAGGGAAGTTTATGGCTTGGGAAATATTTGCCTGTAAAGGAAAGAAAAAGACATAATGTTTGCATCAGCTCCTAAGCCTCGCCGGCCGTGACCCCCAGAGGTGTGGATCATGACGGAAGAATCACTGCTTCTCACAATTTGCAAAAGAAATCTTTCTGTGCCCTCCTTTTTGAAAACGAGGCATGTGTTCATCATTACTGTAGCAACGCACCACCCTGCAGTAAACATCCCACTGACTTCTCCTGCACAGGGTCTCTCACGCCGGCTGGAGAGCCAGGCCTGCCCTCCCGCTGCCGCATTGTCTGCAGGCAGGTGGCTCTGCCCCAGACCCCTGGGCACCTCCCCCAAAGTGCAGGGAACAGTGGCATGCTGTCCATGCTGCTGTCCAGCCGCCCCCTTCGGCCCTCCCGACAGCCCTGCGCAATCTGTCCCCTCCACCTCCTCCCTCTCTTCTCACTCCGCCTCTCCTTTTTCTTCTTCTCCTCCTTCTTTTTCAAAATAGTTTTGGCCCAATGTGTTTTTTCCATCATGTTTTGACATATATTTGAATTACAAATTCAAGAGTTTTCAACTCCTTCATATACAGCAATAAAACAAAGTACTCTTCTGTTACTCTCAAGTCCATCACATAGGACTCTCTCTCTCTCTCTCTCTCTCTCTCTCTCACACACACACACACACTCACACAAACACACACACACATTCACACTCACACTCACACACACACTCACACAGACTCACACTCACACATACTCACACTCACACACACTCACACTCACACACACTCACACATATGCTCACACACATATACACACTCACACACTCACACACATACACTCACACACTCACACACTCACACTCACACTCACACACACTCACACTCACACACACTCACACATATGCTCACACACATATACACACTCACACACTCACACACATACACTCACACACTCACACACTCACACTCACACACACTCACACATACGCTCACACACACATACACTCTCACACACTCTCACACTCACACATACACATACACACTCACAATCACTCACACTCACACATAGGCAACAGGGCCTCAGGTCGCCTGAGCCCACTCTGACCTGGGCAGGAACTAGCCAATGCCCC